>NC_091511.1:4551548-4705124 GCF_947461875.1 Haliaeetus albicilla
CTCTGCCGAGGCCGAGGGCCATGAGATGTTCCGTCTCTGGGAAAGCCCGGATGCCCAGTGCTGTTGTGCCTGTAGGTAGGGCGCCAAGGGAAGGGGAAGAGCAGCAAGAGCTTTCAGGGCTGGGCCCTTCCCTGTGGGAGAAGGAGCCGGACGTTTGCCTTTTCGGAAAGAGGCTCTGCCGAGGCCGAGGGCCATGAGATGTTCCGTCTCTGGGAAAGCCCGGATGCCCAGTGCTGTTGTGCCTGTAGGTAGGGCGCCTTGGGAAGGGGAAGAGCAGCAAGAGCTTTCAGGGCTGGGCCCTTCCCTGTGGGAGAAGGAGCCGGACGTTTGCCTTTTCGGAAAGAGGCTCTGCCGAGGCCGAGGGCCATGAGATGTTCCGTCTCTGGGAAAGCCCGGATGCCCAGTGCTGTTGTGCCTGTAGGTAGGGCGCCAAGGGAAGGGGAAGAGCAGCAAGAGCTTTCAGGGCTGGGCCCTTCCCTGTGGGAGAAGGAGCCGGACGTTTGCCTTTTCGGAAAGAGGCTCTGCCGAGGCCGAGGGCCATGAGATGTTCCGTCTCTGGGAAAGCCCGGATGCCCAGTGCTCTTGTGCCTGTAGGTAGGGCGCCAAGGGAAGGGGAAGAGCAGCAAGAGCTTTCAGGGCTGGGCCCTTCCCTGTGGGAGAAGGAGCCGGACGTTTGCCTTTTCGGAAAGAGGCTCTGCCGAGGCCGAGGGCCATGAGATGTTCCGTCTCTGGGAAAGCCCGGATGCCCAGTGCTGTTGTGCCTGTAGGTAGGGCGCCAAGGGAAGGGGAAGAGCAGCAAGAGCTTTCAGGGCTGGGCCCTTCCCTGTGGGAGAAGGAGCCGGACGTTTGCCTTTTCGGAAAGAGGCTCTGCCGAGGCCGAGGGCCATGAGATGTTCCGTCTCTGGGAAAGCCCAGATGCCCAGTGCTGTTGTGCCTGTAGGTAGGGCGCCAAGGGAAGGGGAAGAGCAGCAAGAGCTTTCAGGGCTGGGCCCTTCCCTGTGGGAGAAGGAGCCGGACGTTTGCCTTTTCGGAAAGAGGCTCTGCCGAGGCCGAGGGCCATGAGATGTTCCGTCTCTGGGAAAGCCCGCATCCCCAGTGCTCTTGTGCCTGTAGGTAGGGCAGCAAGGGAAGGGGAAGAGCAGCAAGAGCTTTCAGGGCTGGGCCCTTCCCTGTGGGAGAAGGAGCCGGACGTTTGCCTTTTCGGAAAGAGGCTCTGCCGAGGCCGAGGGCCATGAGATGTTCCGTCTCTGGGAAAGCCCGGATGCCCAGTGCTGTTGTGCCTGTAGGTAGGGCGCCAAGGGAAGGGGAAGAGCAGCAAGAGCTTTCAGGGCTGGGCCCTTCCCTGTGGGAGAAGGAGCCGGACGTTTGCCTTTTCGGAAAGAGGCTCTGCCGAGGCCGAGGGCCATGAGATGTTCCGTGTCTGGGAAAGCCCGGATGCCCAGTGCTGTTGTGCCTGTAGGTAGGGCGCCTTGGGAAGGGGAAGAGCAGCAAGAGCTTTCAGGGCTGGGCCCTTCCCTGTGGGAGAAGGAGCCGGACGTTTGCTTTTTCGGAAAGAGGCTCTGCCGAGGCCGAGGGCCATGAGATGTTCCATCTCTGGGAAAGCCCGGATCCCCAGTGCTGTTGTGCCTGTAGATATGGCGCCAAGGGAACGGGAAGAGCAGCAAGAGCTTTCAGGGCTGGGCCCTTCCCTGTGGGAGAAGGAGCCGGACGTTTGCCTTTTCAGAAAGAGGCTCTGCCGAGGCCGAGGGCCATGAGATGTTCCGTCTCTGGGAAAGCCCGGATGCCCAGTGCTGTTGTGCCTGTAGGTAGGGCGCCAAGGGAAGGGGAAGAGCAGCAAGAGCTTTCAGGGCTGGGCCCTTCCCTGTGGGAGAAGGAGCCGGACGTTTGCCTTTTCGGAAAGAGGCTCTGCCGAGGCCGAGGGCCATGAGATGTTCCGTCTCTGGGAAAGCCCAGATCCCCAGTGCTCTTGTGCCTGTAGATATGGCGTCAAGGGAAGGGGAAGAGCAGCAAGAGCTTTCAGGGCTGGGCCCTTCCCTGTGGGAGAAGGAGCCGGACGTTTGCCTTTTCGGAAAGAGGCTCTGCCGAGGCCGAGGGCCATGAGATGTTCCGTCTCTGGGAAAGCCCGGATCCCCAGTGCTGTTGTGCCTGTAGGTAGGGCGCCAAGGGAAGGGGAAGAGCAGCAAGAGCTTTCAGGGCTGGGCCCTTCCCTGTGGGAGAAGGAGCCGGACGTTTGCCTTTTCGGAAAGAGGCTCTGCCGAGGCCGAGGGCCATGAGATGTTCCGTCTCTGGGAAAGCCCGGATGCCCAGTGCTGTTGTGCCTGTAGGTAGGGCGCCAAGGGAAGGGGAAGAGCAGCAAGAGCTTTCAGGGCTGGGCCCTTCCCTGTGGGAGAAGGAGCCGGACGTTTGCCTTTTCGGAAAGAGTCTCTGCCGAGGCCGAGGGCCATGAGATGTTCCGTCTCTGGGAAAGCCCGGATGCCCAGTGCTGTTGTGCCTGTAGGTAGGGCGCCAAGGGAAGGGGAAGAGCAGCAAGAGCTTTCAGGGCTGGGCCCTTCCCTGTGGGAGAAGGAGCCGGACGTTTGCCTTTTCGGAAAGAGGCTCTGCCGAGGCCGAGGGCCATGAGATGTTCCGTCTCTGGGAAAGCCCGGATGCCCAGTGCTGTTGTGCCTGTAGGTAGGGCGCCAAGGGAAGGGGAAGAGCAGCAAGAGCTTTCAGGGCTGGGCCCTTCCCTGTGGGAGAAGGAGCCGGACGTTTGCCTTTTCGGAAAGAGGCTCTGCCGAGGCCGAGGCCCATGAGATGTTCCGTCTCTGGGAAAGCCCGGATGCCCAGTGCTGTTGTGCCTGTAGGTAGGGCGCCAAGGGAAGGGGAAGAGCAGCAAGAGCTTTCAGGGCTGGGCCCTTCCCTGTGGGAGAAGGAGCCGGACGTTTGCCTTTTCGAAAAGAGGCTCTGCCGAGGCCGAGGGCCATGAGATGTTCCGTCTCTGGGAAAGCACGGATCCCCAGTGCTGTTGTGCCTGTAGGTAGGGCGCCAAGGGAAGGGGAAGAGCAGCAAGAGCTTTCAGGGCTGGGCCCTTCCCTGTGGGAGAAGGAGCCGGACGTTTGCCTTTTCGGAAAGAGGCTCTGCCGAGGCCGAGGGCCATGAGATGTTCCGTCTCTGGGAAAGCCCGGATGCCCAGTGCTGTTGTGCCTGTAGATAGGGCGCCAAGGGAAGGGGAAGAGCAGCAAGAGCTTTCAGGGCTGGGCCCTTCCCTGTGGGAGAAGGAGCCGGACGTTTGCCTTTTCGGAAAGAGGCTCTGCCGAGGCCGAGGGCCATGAGATGTTCCGTCTCTGGGAAAGCACGGATCCCCAGTGCTGTTGTGCCTGTAGGTAGGGCGCCAAGGGAAGGGGAAGAGCAGCAAGAGCTTTCAGGGCTGGGCCCTTCCCTGTGGGAGAAGGAGCCGGACGTTTGCCTTTTCGGAAAGAGGCTCTGCCGAGGCCGAGGGCCATGAGATGTTCCGTCTCTGGGAAAGCCCGGCTGCCCAGTGCTGTTGTGCCTGTAGGTAGGGCGCCAAGGGAAGGGGAAGAGCAGCAAGAGCTTTCAGGGCTGGGCCCTTCCCTGTGGGAGAAGGAGCCGGACGTTTGCCTTTTCGGAAAGAGGCTCTGCCGAGGCCGAGGGCCATGAGATGTTCCGTCTCTGGGAAAGCCCGCATGCCCAGTGCTGTTGTGCCTGTAGACAGGGCGCCAAGGGAAGGGGAAGAGCAGCAAGAGCTTTCAGGGCTGGGCCCTTCCCTGTGGGAGAAGGAGCCGGACGTTTGCCTTTTCGGAAAGAGGCTCTGCCGAGGCCGAGGGCCATGAGATGTTCCGTGTCTGGGAAAGCCCGGATGCCCAGTGCTTTTGTGCCTGTAGACAGGGCGCCAAGGGAAGGGGAAGAGCAGCAAGAGCTTTCAGGGCTGGGCCCTTCCCTGTGGGAGAAGGAGCCGGACGTTTGCCTTTTCGGAAAGAGGCTCTGCCGAGGCCGAGGGCCATGAGATGTTCCGTGTCTGGGAAAGCCCGGATGCCCAGTGCTGTTGTGCCTGTAGGTAGGGCGCCAAGGGAAGGGGAAGAGCAGCAAGAGCTTTCAGGGCTGGGCCCTTCCCTGTGGGAGAAGGAGCCGGACGTTTGCCTTTTCGGAAAGAGGCTCTGCCGAGGCCGAGGCCCATGAGATGTTCCGTCTCTGGGAAAGCCCGGCTGCCCAGTGCTGTTGTGCCTGTAGGTAGGGCGCCAAGGGAAGGGGAAGAGCAGCAAGAGCTTTCAGGGCTGGGCCCTTCCCTGTGGGAGAAGGAGCCGGACGTTTGCCTTTTCGGAAAGAGGCTCTGCCGAGGCCGAGGGCCATGAGATGTTCCGTCTCTGGGAAAGCCCGGATGCCCAGTGCTGTTGTGCCTGTAGGTAGGGCGCCAAGGGAAGGGGAAGAGCAGCAAGAGCTTTCAGGGCTGGGCCCTTCCCTGTGGGAGAAGGAGCCGGACGTTTGCCTTTTCGGAAAGAGGCTCTGCCGAGGCCGAGGGCCATGAGATGTTCCGTCTCTGGGAAAGCCCGGATGCCCAGTGCTGTTGTGCCTGTAGGTAGGGCGCCAAGGGAAGGGGAAGAGCAGCAAGAGCTTTCAGGGCTGGGCCCTTCCCTGTGGGAGAAGGAGCCGGACGTTTGCCTTTTCGGAAAGAGGCTCTGCCGAGGCCGAGGGCCATGAGATGTTCCGTCTCTGGGAAAGCCCGGATGCCCAGTGCTGTTGTGCCTGTAGGTAGGGCGCCAAGGGAAGGGGAAGAGCAGCAAGAGCTTTCAGGGCTGGGCCCTTCCCTGTGGGAGAAGGAGCCGGACGTTTGCCTTTTCGGAAAGAGGCTCTGCCGAGGCCGAGGGCCATGAGATGTTCCGTCTCTGGGAAAGCACGGATGCCCAGTGCTGTTGTGCCTGTAGGTAGGGCGCCAAGGGAAGGGGAAGAGCAGCAAGAGCTTTCAGGGCTGGGCCCTTCCCTGTGGGAGAAGGAGCCGGACGTTTGCCTTTTCGGAAAGAGTCTCTGCCGAGGCCGAGGGCCATGAGATGTTCCGTCTCTGGGAAAGCCCGGCTGCCCAGTGCTGTTGTGCCTGTAGGTAGGGCGCCAAGGGAAGGGGAAGAGCAGCAAGAGCTTTCAGGGCTGGGCCCTTCCCTGTGGGAGAAGGAGCCGGACGTTTGCCTTTTCGGAAAGAGGCTCTGCCGAGGCCGAGGGCCATGAGATGTTCCGTCTCTGGGAAAGCCCGGATGCCCAGTGCTGTTGTGCCTGTAGGTAGGGCGCCAAGGGAAGGGGAAGAGCAGCAAGAGCTTTCAGGGCTGGGCCCTTCCCTGTGGGAGAAGGAGCCGGACGTTTGCCTTTTCGGAAAGAGGCTCTGCCGATGCCGAGGGCCATGAGATGTTCCGTCTCTGGGAAAGCCCGGATGCCCAGTGCTGTTGTGCCTGTAGGTAGGGCGCCAAGGGAAGGGGAAGAGCAGCAAGAGCTTTCAGGGCTGGGCCCTTCCCTGTGGGAGAAGGAGCCGGACGTTTGCCTTTTCGGAAAGAGGCTCTGCCGAGGCCGAGGGCCATGAGATGTTCCGTCTCTGGGAAAGCCCGGATGCCCAGTGCTGTTGTGCCTGTAGGTAGGGCGCCAAGGGAAGGGGAAGAGCAGCAAGAGCTTTCAGGGCTGGGCCCTTCCCTGTGGGAGAAGGAGCCGGACGTTTGCCTTTTCGGAAAGAGGCTCTGCCGAGGCCGAGGGCCATGAGATGTTCCGTGTCTGGGAAAGCCCGCATGCCCAGTGCTGTTGTGCCTGTAGACAGGGCGCCAAGGGAAGGGGAAGAGCAGCAAGAGCTTTCAGGGCTGGGCCCTTCCCTGTGGGAGAAGGAGCCGGACGTTTGCCTTTTCGGAAAGAGGCTCTGCCGAGGCCGAGGGCCATGAGATGTTCCGTGTCTGGGAAAGCCCGGATGCCCAGTGCTGTTGTGCCTGTAGACAGGGCGCCAAGGGAAGGGGAAGAGCAGCAAGGGCTTTCAGGGCTGGGCCCTTCCCTGTGGGAGAAGGAGCCGGACGTTTGCCTTTTCGGAAAGAGGCTCTGCCGAGGCCGAGGGCCATGAGATGTTCCGTCTCTGGGAAAGCCCGGATCCCCAGTGCTGTTGTGCCTGTAGATATGGCGCCAAGGGAAGGGGAAGAGCAGCAAGAGCTTTCAGGGCTCGCCCTTCCCTGTGGGAGAAGGAGCCGGACGTTTGCCTTTTCGGAAAGAGGCTCTGCCGAGGCCGAGGCCCATGAGATGTTCCGTCTCTGGGAAAGCCCGGATCCCCAGTGCTCTTGTGCCTGTAGGTAGGGCGCCAAGGGAAGGGGAAGAGCAGCAAGAGCTTTCAGGGCTGGGCCCTTCCCTGTGGGAGAAGGAGCCGGACGTTTGCCTTTTCGGAAAGAGGCTCTGCCGAGGCCGAGGGCCATGAGATGTTCCGTCTCTGGGAAAGCCCGGATGCCCAGTGCTGTTGTGCCTGTAGGTAGGGCGCCAAGGGAAGGGGAAGAGCAGCAAGAGCTTTCAGGGCTGGGCCCTTCCCTGTGGGAGAAGGAGCCGGACGTTTGCCTTTTCGGAAAGAGGCTCTGCCGAGGCCGAGGGCCATGAGATGTTCCGTCTCTGGGAAAGCCCGGATGCCCAGTGCTGTTGTGCCTGTAGGTAGGGCGCCAAGGGAAGGGGAAGAGCAGCAAGAGCTTTCAGGGCTGGGCCCTTCCCTGTGGGAGAAGGAGCCGGACGTTTGCCTTTTCGGAAAGAGGCTCTGCCGAGGCCGAGGGCCATGAGATGTTCCGTCTCTGGGAAAGCCCGGATGCCCAGTGCTGTTGTGCCTGTAGGTAGGGCGCCAAGGGAAGGGGAAGAGCAGCAAGAGCTTTCAGGGCTGGGCCCTTCCCTGTGGGAGAAGGAGCCGGACGTTTGCCTTTTCGAAAAGAGGCTCTGCCGAGGCCGAGGCCCATGAGATGTTCCGTGTCTGGGAAAGCCCGGATCCCCAGTGCTGTTGTGCCTGTAGGTAGGGCGCCAAGGGAAGGGGAAGAGCAGCAAGAGCTTTCAGGGCTGGGCCCTTCCCTGTGGGAGAAGGAGCCGGACGTTTGCCTTTTCGGAAAAAGGCTCTGCCGAGGCCGAGGCCCATGAGATGTTCCGTCTCTGGGAAAGCCCGGATGCCCAGTGCTGTTGTGCCTGTAGGTAGGGCGCCAAGGGAAGGGGAAGAGCAGCAAGAGCTTTCAGGGCTGGGCCCTTCCCTGTGGGAGAAGGAGCCGGACGTTTGCCTTTTCGGAAAGAGGCTCTGCAGAGGCCGAGGCCCGTGAGATGTTCCGTCTCTGGGAAAGCCCGGATCCCCAGTGCTGTTGTGCCTGTAGGTAGGGCGCCAAGGGAAGGGGAAGAGCAGCAAGAGCTTTCAGGGCTGGGCCCTTCCCTGTGGGAGAAGGAGCCGGACGTTTGCCTTTTCGAAAAGAGGCTCTGCCGAGGCCGAGGGCCATGAGATGTTCCGTGTCTGGGAAAGCCCGGATCCCCAGTGCTGTTGTGCCTGTAGGTAGGGCGCCAAGGGAAGGGGAAGAGCAGCAAGAGCTTTCAGGGCTGGGCCCTTCCCTGTGGGAGAAGGAGCCGGACGTTTGCCTTTTCGGAAAAAGGCTCTGCCGAGGCCGAGGCCCATGAGATGTTCCGTCTCTGGGAAAGCCCGGATGCCCAGTGCTGTTGTGCCTGTAGGTAGGGCGCCAAGGGAAGGGGAAGAGCAGCAAGAGCTTTCAGGGCTGGGCCCTTCCCTGTGGGAGAAGGAGCCGGACGTTTGCCTTTTCGGAAAGAGGCTCTGCAGAGGCCGAGGCCCGTGAGATGTTCCGTCTCTGGGAAAGCCCGGATCCCCAGTGCTGTTGTGCCTGTAGGTAGGGCGCCAAGGGAAGGGGAAGAGCAGCAAGAGCTTTCAGGGCTGGGCCCTTCCCTGTGGGAGAAGGAGCCGGACGTTTGCCTTTTCGGAAAGAGGCTCTGCCGAGGCCGAGGGCCATGAGATGTTCCGTCTCTGGGAAAGCCCGGATGCCCAGTGCTGTTGTGCCTGTAGACAGGGTGCCAAGGGAAGGGGAAGAGCAGCAAGAGCTTTCAGGGCTGGGCCCTTCCCTGTGGGAGAAGGAGCCGGACGTTTGCCTTTTCGGAAAGAGGCTCTGCCGAGGCCGAGGGCCATGAGATGTTCCGTCTCTGGGAAAGCCCGGATGCCCAGTGCTGTTGTGCCTGTAGGTAGGGCGCCAAGGGAAGGGGAAGAGCAGCAAGAGCTTTCAGGGCTGGGCCCTTCCCTGTGGGAGAAGGAGCCGGACGTTTGCCTTTTCGGAAAGAGGCTCTGCCGAGGCCGAGGGCCATGAGATGTTCCGTGTCTGGGAAAGCCCGGATGCCCAGTGCTTTTGTGCCTGTAGACAGGGCGCCAAGGGAAGGGGAAGAGCAGCAAGAGCTTTCAGGGCTGGGCCCTTCCCTGTGGGAGAAGGAGCCGGACGTTTGCCTTTTCGGAAAGAGGCTCTGCCGAGGCCGAGGGCCATGAGATGTTCCGTCTCTGGGAAAGCCCGGATGCCCAGTGCTGTTGTGCCTGTAGGTAGGGCGCCAAGGGAAGGGGAAGAGCAGCAAGAGCTTTCAGGGCTGGGCCCTTCCCTGTGGGAGAAGGAGCCGGACGTTTGCCTTTTCGGAAAGAGGCTCTGCCGAGGCCGAGGGCCATGAGATGTTCCGTCTCTGGGAAAGCCCGGATCCCCAGTGCTGTTGTGCCTGTAGATATGGCGCCAAGGGAAGGGGAAGAGCAGCAAGAGCTTTCAGGGCTGGGCCCTTCCCTGTGGGAGAAGGAGCCGGACGTTTGCCTTTTCGGAAAGAGGCTCTGCCGAGGCCGAGGGCCATGAGATGTTCCGTCTCTGGGAAAGCCCGGATGCCCAGTGCTGTTGTGCCTGTAGGTAGGGCGCCAAGGGAAGGGGAAGAGCAGCAAGAGCTTTCAGGGCTGGGCCCTTCCCTGTGGGAGAAGGAGCCGGACGTTTGCCTTTTCGGAAAGAGGCTCTGCCGAGGCCGAGGGCCATGAGATGTTCCGTCTCTGGGAAAGCCCGGATGCCCAGTGCTGTTGTGCCTGTAGGTAGGGCGCCAAGGGAAGGGGAAGAGCAGCAAGAGCTTTCAGGGCTGGGCCCTTCCCTGTGGGAGAAGGAGCCGGACGTTTGCCTTTTCGGAAAGAGGCTCTGCCGAGGCCGAGGGCCATGAGATGTTCCGTCTCTGGGAAAGCCCGGATGCCCAGTGCTGTTGTGCCTGTAGGTAGGGCGCCAAGGGAAGGGGAAGAGCAGCAAGAGCTTTCAGGGCTGGGCCCTTCCCTGTGGGAGAAGGAGCCGGACGTTTGCCTTTTCGGAAAGAGGCTCTGCCGAGGCCGAGGGCCATGAGATGTTCCGTCTCTGGGAAAGCCCGGATCCCCAGTGCTGTTGTGCCTGTAGATATGGCGCCAAGGGAAGGGGAAGAGCAGCAAGAGCTTTCAGGGCTGGGCCCTTCCCTGTGGGAGAAGGAGCCGGACGTTTGCCTTTTCGGAAAGAGGCTCTGCCGAGGCCGAGGGCCATGAGATGTTCCGTCTCTGGGAAAGCCCGGATGCCCAGTGCTCTTGTGCCTGTAGGTAGGGCGCCAAGGGAAGGGGAAGAGCAGCAAGAGCTTTCAGGGCTGGGCCCTTCCCTGTGGGAGAAGGAGCCGGACGTTTGCCTTTTCGGAAAGAGGCTCTGCCGAGGCCGAGGGCCATGAGATGTTCCGTCTCTGGGAAAGCCCGGATCCCCAGTGCTGTTGTGCCTGTAGGTAGGGCGCCAAGGGAAGGGGAAGAGCAGCAAGAGCTTTCAGGGCTGGGCCCTTCCCTGTGGGAGAAGGAGCCGGACGTTTGCCTTTTCGGAAAGAGGCTCTGCCGAGGCCGCGGGCCATGAGATGTTCCGTGTCTGGGAAAGCCCGGATGCCCAGTGCTGTTGTGCCTGTAGGTAGGGCGCCAAGGGAAGGGGAAGAGCAGCAAGAGCTTTCAGGGCTGGGCCCTTCCCTGTGGGAGAAGGAGCCGGACGTTTGCCTTTTCGGAAAGAGGCTCTGCCGAGGCCGAGGGCCATGAGATGTTCCGTGTCTGGGAAAGCCCGGATGCCCAGTGCTGTTGTGCCTGTAGGTAGGGCGCCTTGGGAAGGGGAAGAGCAGCAAGAGCTTTCAGGGCTGGGCCCTTCCCTGTGGGAGAAGGAGCCGGACGTTTGCCTTTTCGGAAAAAGGCTCTGCCGAGGCCGAGGGCCATGAGATGTTCCGTGTCTGGGAAAGCCCGGATGCCCAGTGCTGTTGTGCCTGTAGACAGGGTGCCAAGGGAAGGGGAAGAGCTGCAACAGCTTTCAGGGCTGGGCCCTTCCCTGTGGGAGAAGGAGCCGGACGTTTGCCTTTTCGGAAAGAGGCTCTGCCGAGGCCGAGGCCCATGAGATGTTCCGTCTCTGGGAAAGCCCGGATGCCCAGTGCTGTTGTGCCTGTAGGTAGGGCGCCAAGGGAAGGGGAAGAGCAGCAAGAGCTTTCAGGGCTGGGCCCTTCCCTGTGGGAGAAGGAGCCGGACGTTTGCCTTTTCGGAAAGAGGCTCTGCCGAGGCCGAGGGCCATGAGATGTTCCGTCTCTGGGAAAGCCCGCATGCCCAGTGCTGTTGTGCCTGTAGGTAGGGCGCCAAGGGAAGGGGAAGAGCAGCAAGAGCTTTCAGGGCTGGGCCCTTCCCTGTGGGAGAAGGAGCCGGACGTTTGCCTTTTCGGAAAGAGGCTCTGCCGAGGCCGAGGCCCATGAGATGTTGCGTCTCTGGGAAAGCCCGGATGCCCAGTGCTGTTGTGCCTGTAGGTAGGGCGCCAAGGGAAGGGGAAGAGCAGCAAGAGCTTTCAGGGCTGGGCCCTTCCCTGTGGGAGAAGGAGCCGGACGTTTGCCTTTTCGGAAAGAGGCTCTGCCGAGGCCGAGGCCCATGAGATGTTCCGTCTCTGGGAAAGCCCGGATGCCCAGTGCTGTTGTGCCTGTAGGTAGGGCGCCAAGGGAAGGGGAAGAGCAGCAAGAGCTTTCAGGGCTGGGCCCTTCCCTGTGGGAGAAGGAGCCGGACGTTTGCCTTTTCGGAAAGAGGCTCTGCCGAGGCCGAGGGCCATGAGATGTTCCGTCTCTGGGAAAGCCCGGATGCCCAGTGCTGTTGTGCCTGTAGGTAGGGCGCCAAGGGAAGGGGAAGAGCAGCAAGAGCTTTCAGGGCTGGGCCCTTCCCTGTGGGAGAAGGAGCCGGACGTTTGCCTTTTCAGAAAGAGGCTCTGCCGAGGCCGAGGGCCATGAGATGTTACGTCTCTGGGAAAGCCCGGATGCCCAGTGCTGTTGTGCCTGTAGATAGGGCGCCAAGGGAAGGGGAAGAGCAGCAACAGCTATCAGGGCTGGGCCCTTCCCTGTGGGAGAAGGAGCCGGACGTTTGCCTTTTCGGAAAGAGGCTCTGCCGAGGCCGAGGGCCATGAGATGTTCCGTGTCTGGGAAAGCCCGGATGCCCAGTGCTGTTGTGCCTGTAGGTAGGGCGCCAAGGGAAGGGGAAGAGCAGCAAGAGCTTTCAGGGCTGGGCCCTTCCCTGTGGGAGAAGGAGCCGGACGTTTGCCTTTTCGGAAAGAGGCTCTGCCGAGGCCGAGGGCCATGAGATGTTCCGTCTCTGGGAAAGCCCGGATGCCCAGTGCTGTTGTGCCTGTAGGTAGGGCGCCAAGGGAAGGGGAAGAGCAGCAAGAGCTTTCAGGGCTGGGCCCTTCCCTGTGGGAGAAGGAGCCGGACGTTTGCCTTTTCGGAAAGAGGCTCTGCCGAGGCCGAGGGCCATGAGATGTTCCGTCTCTGGGAAAGCCCGGATGCCCAGTGCTGTTGTGCCTGTAGACAGGGCGCCAAGGGAAGGGGAAGAGCAGCAAGAGCTTTCAGGGCTGGGCCCTTCCCTGTGGGAGAAGGAGCCGGACGTTTGCCTTTTCGGAAAGAGGCTCTGCCGAGGCCGAGGGCCATGAGATGTTCCGTCTCTGGGAAAGCCCGGATGCCCAGTGCTGTTGTGCCTGTAGACAGGGCGCCAAGGGAAGGGGAAGAGCAGCAAGAGCTTTCAGGGCTGGGCCCTTCCCTGTGGGAGAAGGAGCCGGACGTTTGCCTTTTCGGAAAGAGGCTCTGCCGAGGCCGAGGGCCATGAGATGTTCCGTCTCTGGGAAAGCCCGGATCCCCAGTGCTGTTGTGCCTGTAGATATGGCGACAAGGGAAGGGGAAGAGCAGCAAGAGCTTTCAGGGCTCGCCCTTCCCTGTGGGAGAAGGAGCCGGACGTTTGCCTTTTCGGAAAGAGGCTCTGCCGAGGCCGAGGCCCATGAGATGTTCCGTCTCTGGGAAAGCCCGGATCCCCAGTGCTGTTGTGCCTGTAGGTAGGGCGCCAAGGGAAGGGGAAGAGCAGCAAGAGCTTTCAGGGCTGGGCCCTTCCCTGTGGGAGAAGGAGCCGGACGTTTGCCTTTTCGGAAAGAGGCTCTGCCGAGGCCGAGGGCCATGAGATGTTCCGTCTCTGGGAAAGCCCGGATGCCCAGTGCTGTTGTGCCTGTAGGTAGGGCGCCAAGGGAAGGGGAAGAGCAGCAAGAGCTTTCAGGGCTGGGCCCTTCCCTGTGGGAGAAGGAGCCGGACGTTTGCCTTTTCGGAAAGAGGCTCTGCCGAGACCGAGGGCCATGAGATGTTCCGTCTCTGGGAAAGCCCGGCTGCTCAGTGCTGTTGTGCCTGTAGGTAGGGCGCCAAGGGAAGGGGAAGAGCAGCAAGAGCTTTCAGGGCTGGGCCCTTCCCTGTGGGAGAAGGAGCCGGACGTTTGCCTTTTCGGAAAGAGGCTCTGCTGAGGCCGAGGGCCATGAGATGTTCCGTCTCTGGGAAAGCCCGGATCCCCAGTGCGGTTGTGCCTGTAGGTAGGGCGCCAAGGGAAGGGGAAGAGCAGCAAGAGCTTTCAGGGCTGGGCCCTTCCCTGTGGGAGAAGGAGCCGGACGTTTGCCTTTTCGGAAAGAGGCTCTGCCGAGGCCGAGGGCCATGAGATGTTCCGTGTCTGGGAAAGCCCGGATGCCCAGTGCTGTTGTGCCTGTAGGTAGGGCGCCAAGGGAAGGGGAAGAGCAGCAAGAGCTTTCAGGGCTGGGCCCTTCCCTGTGGGAGAAGGAGCCGGACGTTTGCCTTTTCAGAAAGAGGCTCTGCCGAGGCCGAGGGCCATGAGATGTTCCGTCTCTGGGAAAGCCCGGATGCCCAGTGCTGTTGTGCCTGTAGGTAGGGCGCCAAGGGAAGGGGAAGAGCAGCAAGAGCTTTCAGGGCTGGGCCCTTCCCTGTGGGAGAAGGAGCCGGACGTTTGCCTTTTCGGAAAGAGGCTCTGCCGAGGCCGAGGGCCATGAGATGTTCCGTCTCTGGGAAAGCCCGGATCCCCAGTGCTGTTGTGCCTGTAGATATGGCGCCAAGAGAAGGGGAAGAGCAGCAAGAGCTTTCAGGGCTCGCCCTTCCCTGTGGGAGAAGGAGCCGGACGTTTGCCTTTTCGGAAAGAGGCTCTGCCGAGGCCGAGGGCCATGAGATGTTCCATCTCTGGGAAAGCCCGGATGCCCAGTGCTGTTGTGCCTGTAGGTAGGGCGCCAAGGGAAGGGGAAGAGCAGCAAGAGCTTTCAGGGCTGGGCCCTTCCCTGTGGGAGAAGGAGCTGGACGTTTGCCTTTTCGGAAAGAGGCTCTGCCGAGGCCGAGGGCCATGAGATGTTCCGTCTCTGGGAAAGCCCGGATCCCCAGTGCTGTTGTGCCTGTAGGTAGGGCGCCAAGGGAAGGGGAAGAGCAGCAAGAGCTTTCAGGGCTGGGCCCTTCCCTGTGGGAGAAGGAGCCGGACGTTTGCCTTTTCGGAAAGAGGCTATGCTGAGGCCGAGGGCCATGAGATGTTCCGTCTCTGGGAAAGCCCAGATCCCCAGTGCTGTTGTGCCTGTAGATAGGGCGCCAAGGGAAGGGGAAGAGCAGCAAGAGCTTTCAGGGCTGGGCCCTTCCCTGTGGGAGAAGGAGCCGGACGTTTGCCTTTTCGGAAAGAGGCTCTGCCCAGGCCGACGGCCATGAGATGTTCCGACTCTGGGAAAGCCCGCATGCCCAGTGCTGTTGTGCCTGTAGGTAGGGTGCCAAGGGAAGGGGAAGAGCAGCAAGAGCTTTCAGGGCTGGGCCCTTCCCTGTGGGAGAAGGAGCCGGACGTTTGCCTTTTCGGAAAGAGGCTCTGCCGAGGCCGAGGGCCATGAGATGTTCCATCTCTGGGAAAGCCCGGATGCCCAGTGCTGTTGTGCCTGTAGGTAGGGCGCCAAGGGAAGGGGAAGAGCAGCAAGAGCTTTCAGGGCTGGGCCCTTCCCTGTGGGAGAAGGAGCCGGACGTTTGCCTTTTCGGAAAGAGGCTCTGCCGAGGCCGAGGGCCATGAGATGTTCCGTCTCTGGGAAAGCCCGGATGCCCAGTGCTGTTGTGCCTGTAGATAGGGCGCCAAGGGAAGGGGAAGAGCTGCAACAGCTTTCAGGGCTGGGCCCTTCCCTGTGGGAGAAGGAGCCGGACGTTTGCCTTTTCGGAAAGAGGCTCTGCCGAGGCCGAGGGCCATGAGATGTTCCGTCTCTGGGAAAGCCCGGATGCCCAGTGCTGTTGTGCCTGTAGGTAGGGCGCCAAGGGAAGGGGAAGAGCAGCAAGAGCTTTCAGGGCTGGGCCCTTCCCTGTGGGAGAAGGAGCCGGACGTTTGCCTTTTCAGAAAGAGGCTCTGCCGAGGCCGAGGGCCATGAGATGTTCCGTCTCTGGGAAAGCCCGGATGCCCAGTGCTGTTGTGCCTGTAGATAGGGCGCCAAGGGAAGGGGAAGAGCAGCAAGAGCTTTCAGGGCTGGGCCCTTCCCTGTGGGAGAAGGAGCCGGACGTTTGCCTTTTCGGAAAGAGTCTCTGCCGAGACCGAGGGCCATGAGATGTTCCGTCTCTGGGAAAGCCCGGATGCCCAGTGCTGTTGTGCCTGTAGGTAGGGCGCCTTGGGAAGGGGAAGAGCAGCAAGAGCTTTCAGGGCTGGGCCCTTCCCTGTGGGAGAAGGAGCCGGACGTTTGCCTTTTCGGAAAGAGGCTCTGCCGAGGCCGAGGGCCATGAGATGTTCCGTCTCTGGGAAAGCCCGGATCCCCAGTGCTGTTGTGCCTGTAGGTAGGGCGCCAAGGGAAGGGGAAGAGCAGCAAAGCTTTCAGGGCTGGGCCCTTCCCTGTGGGAGAAGGAGCCGGACGTTTGCCTTTTCGGAAAGAGGCTCTGCCGAGGCCGAGGGCCATGAGATGTTCCGTCTCTGGGAAAGCCCGGATGCCCAGTGCTGTTGTGCCTGTAGGTAGGGCGCCAAGGGAAGGGGAAGAGCAGCAAGAGCTTTCAGGGCTGGGCCCTTCCCTGTGGGAGAAGGAGCCGGACGTTTGCCTTTTCGGAAAGAGGCTCTGCCGAGGCCGAGGGCCATGAGATGTTCCGTCTCTGGGAAAGCCCGGATGCCCAGTGCTGTTGTGCCTGTAGGTAGGGCGCCAAGGGAAGGGGAAGAGCAGCAAGAGCTTTCAGGGCTGGGCCCTTCCCTGTGGGAGAAGGAGCCGGACGTTTGCCTTTTCGGAAAGAGGCTCTGCCGAGGCCGAGGGCCATGAGATGTTCCGTCTCTGGGAAAGCCCGGATGCCCAGTGCTGTTGTGCCTGTAGGTAGGGCGCCTTGGGAAGGGGAAGAGCAGCAAGAGCCTTCAGGGCTGGGCCCTTCCCTGTGGGAGAAGGAGCCGGACGTTTGCCTTTTCGGAAAGAGGCTCTGCCGAGGCCGAGGGCCATGAGATGTTCCGTCTCTGGGAAAGCCCGGATGCCCAGTGCTGTTGTGCCTGTAGATAGGGCGCCAAGGGAAGGGGAAGAGCTGCAACAGCTTTCAGGGCTGGGCCCTTCCCTGTGGGAGAAGGAGCCGGACGTTTGCCTTTTTGGAAAGAGGCTCTGCCGAGGCCGAGGGCCATGAGATGTTCCGTCTCTGGGAAAGCCCGGATGCCCAGTGCTGTTGTGCCTGTAGGTAGGGCGCCAAGGGAAGGGGAAGAGCAGCAAGAGCTTTCAGGGCTGGGCCCTTCCCTGTGGGA
Organism: Haliaeetus albicilla; assembly: GCF_947461875.1. Classification (NCBI taxonomy): domain Eukaryota; kingdom Metazoa; phylum Chordata; class Aves; order Accipitriformes; family Accipitridae; genus Haliaeetus; species Haliaeetus albicilla. Next base: position 4,567,600 of record NC_091511.1, read on the forward strand.
GAAGGAGCTGGACGTTTGCCTTTTCGGAAAGAGGCTCTGCCGAGGCCGAGGGCCATGAGATGTTCCGTCTCTGGGAAAGCCCGGATGCCCAGTGCTGTTGTGCCTGTAGGTAGGGCGCCAAGGGAAGGGGAAGAGCAGCAAGAGCTTTCAGGGCTGGGCCCTTCCCTGTGGGAGAAGGAGCCGGACGTTTGCCTTTTCGGAAAGAGGCTCTGCTGAGGCCGAGGGCCATGAGATGTTCCGTCTCTGGGAAAGCCCAGATCCCCAGTGCTGTTGTGCCTGTAGGTAGGGCGCCTTGGGAAGGGGAAGAGCAGCAAGAGCTTTCAGGGCTGGGCCCTTCCCTGTGGGAGAAGGAGCCGGACGTTTGCCTTTTCGGAAAGAGGCTCTGCCCAGGCCGACGGCCATGAGATGTTCCGTCTCTGGGAAAGCCCGCATGCCCAGTGCTGTTGTGCCTGTAGGTAGGGTGCCAAGGGAAGGGGAAGAGCAGCAAGAGCTTTCAGGGCTGGGCCCTTCCCTGTGGGAGAAGGAGCCGGACGTTTGCCTTTTCGGAAAGAGGCTCTGCCGAGGCCGAGGGCCATGAGATGTTCCGTGTCTGGGAAAGCCCGGCTGCCCAGTGCTGTTGTGCCTGTAGATAGGGCGCCAAGGGAAGGGGAAGAGCAGCAAGAGCTTTCAGGGCTGGGCCCTTCCCTGTGGGAGAAGGAGCCGGACGTTTGCCTTTTCGGAAAGAGGCTCTGCCGAGGCCGAGGGCCATGAGATGTTCCGTCTCTGGGAAAGCCCGGATGCCCAGTGCTGTTGTGCCTGTAGATAGGGCGCCAAGGGAAGGGGAAGAGCAGCAACAGCTTTCAGGGCTGGGCCCTTCCCTGTGGGAGAAGGAGCCGGACGTTTGCCTTTTCGGAAAGAGGCTCTGCCGAGGCCGAGGGCCATGAGATGTTCCGTCTCTGGGAAAGCCCGGATGCCCAGTGCTGTTGTGCCTGTAGGTAGGGCGCCAAGGGAAGGGGAAGAGCAGCAAGAGCTTTCAGGGCTGGGCCCTTCCCTGTGGGAGAAGGAGCCGGACGTTTGCCTTTTCGGAAAGAGGCTCTGCCGAGGCCGAGGGCCATGAGATGTTCCGTCTCTGGGAAAGCCCGGATGCCCAGTGCTGTTGTGCCTGTAGATAGGGCGCCTTGGGAAGGGGAAGAGCAGCAAGAGCTTTCAGGGCTGGGCCCTTCCCTGTGGGAGAAGGAGCCGGACGTTTGCCTTTTCGGAAAGAGGCTCTGCCGAGGCCGAGGGCCATGAGATGTTCCGTGTCTGGGAAAGCCCGGCTGCCCAGTGCTGTTGTGCCTGTAGGTAGGGCGCCAAGGGAAGGGGAAGAGCAGCAAGAGCTTTCAGGGCTGGGCCCTTCCCTGTGGGAGAAGGAGCCGGACGTTTGCCTTTTCGGAAAGAGGCTCTGCCCAGGCCGAGGGCCATGAGATGTTCCGTCTCTGGGAAAGCCCGGATCCCCAGTGCTGTTGTGCCTGTAGGTAGGGCGCCAAGGGAAGGGGAAGAGCAGCAAAGCTTTCAGGGCTGGGCCCTTCCCTGTGGGAGAAGGAGCCGGACGTTTGCCTTTTCGGAAAGAGGCTCTGCCGAGGCCGAGGGCCATGAGATGTTCCGTGTCTGGGAAAGCCCGGATGCCCAGTGCTGTTGTGCCTGTAGGTAGGGCGCCAAGGGAAGGGGAAGAGCAGCAAGAGCTTTCAGGGCTGGGCCCTTCCCTGTGGGAGAAGGAGCCGGACGTTTGCCTTTTCGGAAAGAGGCTCTGCCGAGGCCGAGGGCCATGAGATGTTCCGTCTCTGGGAAAGCCCGGATGCCCAGTGCTGTTGTGCCTGTAGATAGGGCGCCAAGGGAAGGGGAAGAGCAGCAAGAGCTTTCAGGGCTGGGCCCTTCCCTGTGGGAGAAGGAGCCGGACGTTTGCCTTTTCGGAAAGAGGCTCTGCCGAGGCCGAGGGCCATGAGATGTTCCGTCTCTGGGAAAGCCCGGATCCCCAGTGCTGTTGTGCCTGTAGATAGGGCGGCAAGGGAAGGGGAAGAGCAGCAAGAGCTTTCAGGGCTGGGCCCTTCCCTGTGGGAGAAGGAGCCGGACGTTTGCCTTTTCGGAAAGAGGCTCTGCCGAGGCCGAGGGCCATGAGATGTTCCGTCTCTGGGAAAGCCCGGATCCCCAGTGCTGTTGTGCCTGTAGATATGGCGCCAAGGGAAGGGGAAGAGCAGCAAGAGCTTTCAGGGCTCGCCCTTCCCTGTGGGAGAAGGAGCCGGACGTTTGCCTTTTCGGAAAGAGGCTCTGCCGAGGCCGAGGGCCATGAGATGTTCCGTCTCTGGGAAAGCCCGGCTGCCCAGTGCTGTTGTGCCTGTAGGTAGGGCGCCAAGGGAAGGGGAAGAGCAGCAAGAGCTTTCAGGGCTGGGCCCTTCCCTGTGGGAGAAGGAGCCGGACGTTTGCCTTTTCGGAAAGAGGCTCTGCCGAGGCCGAGGGCCATGAGATGTTCCGTCTCTGGGAAAGCCCGGATGCCCAGTGCTGTTGTGCCTGTAGGTAGGGCGCCTTGGGAAGGGGAAGAGCAGCAAGAGCTTTCAGGGCTGGGCCCTTCCCTGTGGGAGAAGGAGCCGGACGTTTGCCTTTTCGGAAAGAGGCTCTGCCGAGGCCGAGGGCCATGAGATGTTCCGTCTCTGGGAAAGCCCGGATGCCCAGTGCTGTTGTGCCTGTAGGTAGGGTGCCAAGGGAAGGGGAAGAGCAGCAAGAGCTTTCAGGGCTGGGCCCTTCCCTGTGGGAGAAGGAGCCGGACGTTTGCCTTTTCGGAAAGAGGCTCTGCCGAGGCCGAGGGCCATGAGATGTTCCGTCTCTGGGAAAGCCCGGATCCCCAGTGCTGTTGTGCCTGTAGATATGGCGCCAAGGGAAGGGGAAGAGCAGCAAGAGCTTTCATGGCTCGCCCTTCCCTGTGGGAGAAGGAGCCGGACGTTTGCCTTTTCGGAAAGAGGCTCTGCCGAGGCCGAGGGCCATGAGATGTTCCGTCTCTGGGAAAGCCCGGATGCCCAGTGCTGTTGTGCCTGTAGATATGGCGCCAAGGGAAGGGGAAGAGCAGCAAGAGCTTTCAGGTCTGGGCCCTTCCCTGTGGGAGAAGGAGCCGGACGTTTGCCTTTTCGGAAAGAGGCTCTGCCGAGGCCGAGGGCCATGAGATGTTCCGTGTCTGGGAAAGCCCGGCTGCCCAGTGCTGTTGTGCCTGTAGGTAGGGCGCCAAGGGAAGGGGAAGAGCAGCAAGAGCTTTCAGGGCTGGGCCCTTCCCTGTGGGAGAAGGAGCCGGACGTTTGCCTTTTCGGAAAGAGGCTCTGCCGAGGCCGAGGGCCATGAGATGTTCCGTCTCTGTTAAAGCACGGATGCCCAGTGCTGTTGTGCCTGTAGGTAGGGCGCCAAGGGAAGGGGAAGAGCAGCAAGAGCTTTCAGGGCTGGGCTCTTCCCTGTGGGAGAAGGAGCCGGACGTTTGCCTTTTCGGAAAGAGGCTCTGCCGAGGCCGAGGGCCATGAGATGTTCCGTGTCTGGGAAAGCCCGGCTGCCCAGTGCTGTTGTGCCTGTAGATAGGGCGCCAAGGGAAGGGGAAGAGCAGCAAGAGCTTTCAGGGCTGGGCCCTTCCCTGTGGGAGAAGGAGCCGGACGTTTGCCTTTTCGGAAAGAGGCTCTGCCGAGGCCGAGGGCCATGAGATGTTCCGTCTCTGGGAAAGCCCGGATGCCCAGTGCTGTTGTGCCTGTAGGTAGGGCGCCAAGGGAAGGGGAAGAGCAGCAACAGCTTTCAGGGCTGGGCCCTTCCCTGTGGGAGAAGGAGCCGGACGTTTGCCTTTTCGGAAAGAGGCTCTGCCGAGGCCGAGGCCCATGAGATGTTCCGTCTCTGGGAAAGCCCGGATGCCCAGTGCTGTTGTGCCTGTAGGTAGGGCGCCAAGGGAAGGGGAAGAGCAGCAAGAGCTTTCAGGGCTGGGCCCTTCCCTGTGGGAGAAGGAGCCGGACGTTTGCCTTTTCGGAAAGAGGCTCTGCCGAGGCCGAGGCCCATGAGATGTTCCATGTCTGGGAAAGCCCGGCTGCCCAGTGCTGTTGTGCCTGTAGGTAGGGCGCCAAGGGAAGGGGAAGAGCAGCAAGAGCTTTCAGGGCTGGGCCCTTCCCTGTGGGAGAAGGAGCCGGACGTTTGCCTTTTCGGAAAGAGGCTCTGCCGAGGCCGAGGGCCATGAGATGTTCCGTCTCTGGGAAAGCCCGGATGCCCAGTGCTGTTGTGCCTGTAGGTAGGGCGCCAAGGGAAGGGGAAGAGCAGCAAGAGCTTTCAGGGCTGGGCCCTTCCCTGTGGGAGAAGGAGCCGGACGTTTGCCTTTTCAGAAAGAGGCTCTGCCGAGGCCGAGGGCCATGAGATGTTCCGTCTCTGGGAAAGCCCGGATGCCCAGTGCTGTTGTGCCTGTAGGTAGGGCGCCAAGGGAAGGGGAAGAGCAGCAAGAGCTTTCAGGGCTGGGCCCTTCCCTGTGGGAGAAGGAGCCGGACGTTTGCCTTTTCGGAAAGAGGCTCTGCCGAGGCCGAGGCCCATGAGATGTTCCGTCTCTGGGAAAGCCCGGATGCCCAGTGCTGTTGTGCCTGTAGGTAGGGCGCCAAGGGAAGGGGAAGAGCAGCAAGAGCTTTCAGGGCTGGGCCCTTCCCTGTGGGAGAAGGAGCCGGACGTTTGCCTTTTCGGAAAGAGGCTCTGCCGAGGCCGAGGGCCATGAGATGTTCCGTCTCTGGGAAAGCCCGGATGCCCAGTGCTGTTGTGCCTGTAGATAGGGTGCCATGGCAACGGGAAGAGCAGAAACAGCTTTCAGGTCTGGGCCCTTCCCTGTGGGAGAGGGAGCCGGACGTTTGCCTTTTCGGAAAGAGGCTCTGCCGAGGCCGAGGGCCATGAGATGTTCCGTCTCTGGGAAAGCCCGGATGCCCAGTGCTGTTGTGCCTGTAGATAGGGCGCCAAGGGAAGGGGAAGAGCAGCAACAGCTATCAGGGCTGGGCCCTTCCCTGTGGGAGAAGGAGCCGGACGTTTGCCTTTTCGGAAAGAGGCTCTGCCGAGGCCGAGGGCCATGAGATGTTCCGTCTCTGGGAAAGCCCGGATGCCCAGTGCTGTTGTGCCTGTAGGTAGGGTGCCAAGGGAAGGGGAAGAGCAGCAAGAGCTTTCAGGGCTGGGCCCTTCCCTGTGGGAGAAGGAGCCGGACGTTTGCCTTTTCAGAAAGAGGCTCTGCCGAGGCCGAGGGCCATGAGATGTTCCGTCTCTGGGAAAGCCCGGCTGCCCAGTGCTGTTGTGCCTGTAGGTAGGGCGCCAAGGGAAGGGGAAGAGCAGCAAGAGCTTTCAGGGCTGGGCCCTTCCCTGTGGGAGAAGGAGCCGGACGTTTGCCTTTTTGGAAAGAGGCTCTGCCGAGGCCGAGGGCCATGAGATGTTCCGTCTCTGGGAAAGCCCGGATGCCCAGTGCTGTTGTGCCTGTAGGTAGGGCGCCAAGGGAAGGGGAAGAGCAGCAAGAGCTTTCAGGGCTGGGCCCTTCCCTGTGGGAGAAGGAGCCGGACGTTTGCCTTTTCGGAAAGAGGCTCTGCCGAGGCCGAGGGCCATGAGATGTTCCGTCTCTGGGAAAGCCCGGATGCCCAGTGCTGTTGTGCCTGTAGATAGGGCGCCAAGGGAAGGGGAAGAGCAGCAACAGCTTTCAGGGCTGGGCTCTTCCCTGTGGGAGAAGGAGCCGGACGTTTGCCTTTTCGGAAAGAGGCTCTGCCGAGGCCGAGGGCCATGAGATGTTCCGTCTCTGGGAAAGCCCGGATGCCCAGTGCTGTTGTGCCTGTAGGTAGGGCGCCAAGGGAAGGGGAAGAGCAGCAAGAGCTATCAGGGCTGGGCCCTTCCCTGTGGGAGAAGGAGCCGGACGTTTGCCTTTTCGGAAAGAGGCTCTGCCGAGGCCGAGGGCCATGAGATGTTCCGTCTCTGGGAAAGCCCGGATGCCCAGTGCTGTTGTGCCTGTAGATATGGCGCCAAGGGAAGGGGAAGAGCAGCAAGAGCTTTCAGGGCTGGGCCCTTCCCTGTGGGAGAAGGAGCCGGACGTTTGCCTTTTCGGAAAGAGGCTCTGCCGAGGCCGAGGGCCATGAGATGTTCCGTCTCTGGGAAAGCCCGGATGCCCAGTGCTGTTGTGCCTGTAGGTAGGGCGCCAAGGGAAGGGGAAGAGCAGCAAGAGCTTTCAGGGCTGGGCCCTTCCCTGTGGGAGAAGGAGCCGGACGTTTGCCTTTTCGGAAAGAGGCTCTGCCGAGGCCGAGGGCCATGAGATGTTCCGTCTCTGTTAAAGCACGGATGCCCAGTGCTGTTGTGCCTGTAGGTAGGGCGCCAAGGGAAGGGGAAGAGCAGCAAGAGCTTTCAGGGCTGGGCTCTTCCCTGTGGGAGAAGGAGCCGGACGTTTGCCTTTTCGGAAAGAGGCTCTGCCGAGGCCGAGGGCCATGAGATGTTCCGTGTCTGGGAAAGCCCGGCTGCCCAGTGCTGTTGTGCCTGTAGATAGGGCGCCTTGGGAAGGGGAAGAGCAGCAAGAGCTTTCAGGGCTGGGCCCTTCCCTGTGGGAGAAGGAGCCGGACGTTTGCCTTTTCGGAAAGAGGCTCTGCCGAGGCCGAGGGCCATGAGATGTTGCGTCTCTGGGAAAGCCCGGATGCCCAGTGCTGTTGTGCCTGTAGGTAGGGCGCCAAGGGAAGGGGAAGAGCAGCAAGAGCTTTCAGGGCTGGGCCCTTCCCTGTGGGAGAAGGAGCCGGACGTTTGCCTTTTCGGAAAGAGGCTCTGCCGAGGCCGAGGGCCATGAGATGTTCCGTCTCTGGGAAAGCCCGGATGCCCAGTGCTGTTGTGCCTGTAGGTAGGGCGCCAAGGGAAGGGGAAGAGCAGCAAGAGCTTTCAGGGCTGGGCCCTTCCCTGTGGGAGAAGGAGCCGGACGTTTGCCTTTTCGGAAAGAGGCTCTGCCGAGGCCGAGGCCCATGAGATGTTCCATGTCTGGGAAAGCCCGGCTGCCCAGTGCTGTTGTGCCTGTAGGTAGGGCGCCAAGGGAAGGGGAAGAGCAGCAAGAGCTTTCAGGGCTGGGCCCTTCCCTGTGGGAGAAGGAGCCGGACGTTTGCCTTTTCGGAAAGAGGCTCTGCCGAGGCCGAGGGCCATGAGATGTTCCGTCTCTGGGAAAGCCCGGATCCCCAGTGCTGTTGTGCCTGTAGATATGGCGCCAAGGGAAGGGGAAGAGCAGCAAGAGCTTTCATGGCTCGCCCTTCCCTGTGGGAGAAGGAGCCGGACGTTTGCCTTTTCGGAAAGAGGCTCTGCCGAGGCCGAGGGCCATGAGATGTTCCGTCTCTGGGAAAGCCCGGATGCCCAGTGCTGTTGTGCCTGTAGGTAGGGCGCCAAGGGAAGGGGAAGAGCAGCAAGAGCTTTCAGGGCTGGGCCCTTCCCTGTGGGAGAAGGAGCCGGACGTTTGCCTTTTCGGAAAGAGGCTCTGCCGAGGCCGAGGCCCATGAGATGTTCCATGTCTGGGAAAGCCCGGCTGCCCAGTGCTGTTGTGCCTGTAGGTAGGGCGCCAAGGGAAGGGGAAGAGCAGCAAGAGCTTTCAGGGCTGGGCCCTTCCCTGTGGGAGAAGGAGCCGGACGTTTGCCTTTTCGGAAAGAGGCTCTGCCGAGGCCGAGGGCCATGAGATGTTCCGTCTCTGGGAAAGCCCGGATCCCCAGTGCTGTTGTGCCTGTAGATATGGCGCCAAGGGAAGGGGAAGAGCAGCAAGAGCTTTCATGGCTCGCCCTTCCCTGTGGGAGAAGGAGCCGGACGTTTGCCTTTTCGGAAAGAGGCTCTGCCGAGGCCGAGGCCCATGAGATGTTCCATGTCTGGGAAAGCCCGGCTGCCCAGTGCTGTTGTGCCTGTAGATATGGCGCCAAGGGAAGGGGAAGAGCAGCAAGAGCTTTCAGGGCTGGGCCCTTCCCTGTGGGAGAAGGAGCCGGACGTTTGCCTTTTCGGAAAGAGGCTCTGCCGAGGCCGAGGGCCATGAGATGTTCCGTCTCTGGGAAAGCCCGGATGCCCAGTGCTGTTGTGCCTGTAGGTAGGGCGCCAAGGGAAGGGGAAGAGCAGCAAGAGCTTTCAGGGCTGGGCCCTTCCCTGTGGGAGAAGGAGCCGGACGTTTGCCTTTTCAGAAAGAGGCTCTGCCGAGGCCGAGGGCCATGAGATGTTCCGTCTCTGGGAAAGCCCGGATGCCCAGTGCTGTTGTGCCTGTAGGTAGGGCGCCAAGGGAAGGGGAAGAGCAGCAAGAGCTTTCAGGGCTGGGCCCTTCCCTGTGGGAGAAGGAGCCGGACGTTTGCCTTTTCGGAAAGAGGCTCTGACGAGGCCGAGGGCCATGAGATGTTCCGTGTCTGGGAAAGCCCGGATGCCCAGTGCTGTTGTGCCTGTAGGTAGGGCGCCTTGGGAAGGGGAAGAGCAGCAAGAGCTTTCAGGGCTGGGCCCTTCCCTGTGGGAGAAGGAGCCGGACGTTTGCCTTTTCGGAAAGAGGCTCTGCCGAGGCCGAGGGCCATGAGATGTTCCGTCTCTGGGAAAGCCCGGATGCCCAGTGCTGTTGTGCCTGTAGGTAGGGCGCCTTGGGAAGGGGAAGAGCAGCAAGAGCTTTCAGGGCTGGGCCCTTCCCTGTGGGAGAAGGAGCCGGACGTTTGCCTTTTCGGAAAGAGGCTCTGCCGAGGCCGAGGGCCATGAGATGTTCCGTCTCTGGGAAAGCCCGGATGCCCAGTGCTGTTGTGCCTGTAGGTAGGGCGCCAAGGGAAGGGGAAGAGCAGCAAGAGCTTTCAGGGCTGGGCCCTTCCCTGTGGGAGAAGGAGCCAGACGTTTGCCTTTTCGGAAAGAGGCTCTGCCGAGGCCGAGGGCCATGAGATGTTCCGTCTCTGGGAAAGCCCGGATCCCCAGTGCTGTTGTGCCTGTAGATATGGCGCCAAGGGAAGGGGAAGAGCAGCAAGAGCTTTCATGGCTCGCCCTTCCCTGTGGGAGAAGGAGCCGGACGTTTGCCTTTTCGGAAAGAGGCTCTGCCGAGGCCGAGGGCCATGAGATGTTCCGTCTCTGGGAAAGCCCGGATGCCCAGTGCTGTTGTGCCTGTAGATATGGCGCCAAGGGAAGGGGAAGAGCAGCAAGAGCTTTCAGGTCTGGGCCCTTCCCTGTGGGAGAAGGAGCCGGACGTTTGCCTTTTCGGAAAGAGTCTCTGCCGAGGCCGAGGGCCATGAGATGTTCCGTGTCTGGGAAAGCCCGGCTGCCCAGTGCTGTTGTGCCTGTAGGTAGGGCGCCAAGGGAAGGGGAAGAGCAGCAAGAGCTTTCAGGGCTGGGCCCTTCCCTGTGGGAGAAGGAGCCGGACGTTTGCCTTTTCGGAAAGAGGCTCTGCCGAGGCCGAGGGCCATGAGATGTTCCGTCTCTGTTAAAGCACGGATGCCCAGTGCTGTTGTGCCTGTAGGTAGGGCGCCAAGGGAAGGGGAAGAGCAGCAAGAGCTTTCAGGGCTGGGCTCTTCCCTGTGGGAGAAGGAGCCGGACGTTTGCCTTTTCGGAAAGAGGCTCTGCCGAGGCCGAGGGCCATGAGATGTTCCGTGTCTGGGAAAGCCCGGCTGCCCAGTGCTGTTGTGCCTGTAGGTAGGGCGCCAAGGGAAGGGGAAGAGCAGCAAGAGCTTTCAGGGCTGGGCCCTTCCCTGTGGGAGAAGGAGCCGGACGTTTGCCTTTTCGGAAAGAGGCTCTGCCGAGGCCGAGGGCCATGAGATGTTCCGTCTCTGGGAAAGCCCGGATGCCCAGTGCTGTTGTGCCTGTAGGTAGGGCGCCAAGGGAAGGGGAAGAGCAGCAACACCTTTCAGGGCTGGGCCCTTCCCTGTGGGAGAAGGAGCCGGACGTTTGCCTTTTCGGAAAGAGGCTCTGCCGAGGCCGAGGCCCATGAGATGTTCCGTCTCTGGGAAAGCCCGGATGCCCAGTGCTGTTGTGCCTGTAGGTAGGGCGCCAAGGGAAGGGGAAGAGCAGCAAGAGCTTTCAGGGCTGGGCCCTTCCCTGTGGGAGAAGGAGCCGGACGTTTGCCTTTTCGGAAAGAGGCTCTGCCGAGGCCGAGGCCCATGAGATGTTCCATGTCTGGGAAAGCCCGGCTGCCCAGTGCTGTTGTGCCTGTAGATAGGGCGCCAAGGGAAGGGGAAGAGCAGCAAGAGCTTTCAGGGCTGGGCCCTTCCCTGTGGGAGAAGGAGCCGGACGTTTGCCTTTTCGGAAAGAGGCTCTGCCGAGGCCGAGGGCCATGAGATGTTCCGTCTCTGGGAAAGCCCGGATGCCCAGTGCTGTTGTGCCTGTAGGTAGGGCGCCAAGGGAAGGGGAAGAGCAGCAAGAGCTTTCAGGGCTGGGCCCTTCCCTGTGGGAGAAGGAGCCGGACGTTTGCCTTTTCAGAAAGAGGCTCTGCCGAGGCCGAGGGCCATGAGATGTTCCGTCTCTGGGAAAGCCCGGATGCCCAGTGCTGTTGTGCCTGTAGGTAGGGCGCCAAGGGAAGGGGAAGAGCAGCAAGAGCTTTCAGGGCTGGGCCCTTCCCTGTGGGAGAAGGAGCCGGACGTTTGCCTTTTCGGAAAGAGGCTCTGCCGAGGCCGAGGCCCATGAGATGTTCCGTCTCTGGGAAAGCCCGGATGCCCAGTGCTGTTGTGCCTGTAGGTAGGGCGCCAAGGGAAGGGGAAGAGCAGCAAGAGCTTTCAGGGCTGGGCCCTTCCCTGTGGGAGAAGGAGCCGGACGTTTGCCTTTTCGGAAAGAGGCTCTGCCGAGGCCGAGGGCCATGAGATGTTCCGTCTCTGGGAAAGCCCAGATGCCCAGTGCTGTTGTGCCTGTAGATAGGGTGCCATGGCAACGGGAAGAGCAGAAACAGCTTTCAGGTCTGGGCCCTTCCCTGTGGGAGAGGGAGCCGGACGTTTGCCTTTTCGGAAAGAGGCTCTGCCGAGGCCGAGGGCCATGAGATGTTCCGTCTCTGGGAAAGCCCGGATGCCCAGTGCTGTTGTGCCTGTAGATAGGGCGCCAAGGGAAGGGGAAGAGCAGCAACAGCTATCAGGGCTGGGCCCTTCCCTGTGGGAGAAGGAGCCGGACGTTTGCCTTTTCGGAAAGAGGCTCTGCCGAGGCCGAGGGCCATGAGATGTTCCGTCTCTGGGAAAGCCCGGATGCCCAGTGCTGTTGTGCCTGTAGGTAGGGTGCCAAGGGAAGGGGAAGAGCAGCAAGAGCTTTCAGGGCTGGGCCCTTCCCTGTGGGAGAAGGAGCCGGACGTTTGCCTTTTCAGAAAGAGGCTCTGCCGAGGCCGAGGGCCATGAGATGTTCCGTCTCTGGGAAAGCCCGGCTGCCCAGTGCTGTTGTGCCTGTAGGTAGGGCGCCAAGGGAAGGGGAAGAGCAGCAAGAGCTTTCAGGGCTGGGCCCTTCCCTGTGGGAGAAGGAGCCGGACGTTTGCCTTTTTGGAAAGAGGCTCTGCCGAGGCCGAGGGCCATGAGATGTTCCGTCTCTGGGAAAGCCCGGATGCCCAGTGCTGTTGTGCCTGTAGGTAGGGCGCCAAGGGAAGGGGAAGAGCAGCAAGAGCTTTCAGGGCTGGGCCCTTCCCTGTGGGAGAAGGAGCCGGACGTTTGCCTTTTCGGAAAGAGGCTCTGCCGAGGCCGAGGGCCATGAGATGTTCCGTCTCTGGGAAAGCCCGGATGCCCAGTGCTGTTGTGCCTGTAGGTAGGGCGCCAAGGGAAGGGGAAGAGCAGCAACAGCTTTCAGGGCTGGGCTCTTCCCTGTGGGAGAAGGAGCCGGACGTTTGCCTTTTCGGAAAGAGGCTCTGCCGAGGCCGAGGGCCATGAGATGTTCCGTCTCTGGGAAAGCCCGGATGCCCAGTGCTGTTGTGCCTGTAGGTAGGGCGCCAAGGGAAGGGGAAGAGCAGCAAGAGCTATCAGGGCTGGGCCCTTCCCTGTGGGAGAAGGAGCCGGACGTTTGCCTTTTCGGAAAGAGGCTCTGCCGAGGCCGAGGGCCATGAGATGTTCCGTCTCTGGGAAAGCCCGGATGCCCAGTGCTGTTGTGCCTGTAGATATGGCGCCAAGGGAAGGGGAAGAGCAGCAAGAGCTTTCAGGGCTGGGCCCTTCCCTGTGGGAGAAGGAGCCGGACGTTTGCCTTTTCGGAAAGAGGCTCTGCCGAGGCCGAGGGCCATGAGATGTTCCGTCTCTGGGAAAGCCCGGATGCCCAGTGCTGTTGTGCCTGTAGGTAGGGCGCCAAGGGAAGGGGAAGAGCAGCAAGAGCTTTCAGGGCTGGGCCCTTCCCTGTGGGAGAAGGAGCCGGACGTTTGCCTTTTCGGAAAGAGGCTCTGCCGAGGCCGAGGGCCATGAGATGTTCCGTCTCTGTTAAAGCCCGGATGCCCAGTGCTGTTGTGCCTGTAGGTAGGGCGCCAAGGGAAGGGGAAGAGCAGCAAGAGCTTTCAGGGCTGGGCTCTTCCCTGTGGGAGAAGGAGCCGGACGTTTGCCTTTTCGGAAAGAGGCTCTGCCGAGGCCGAGGGCCATGAGATGTTCCGTGTCTGGGAAAGCCCGGCTGCCCAGTGCTGTTGTGCCTGTAGATAGGGCGCCAAGGGAAGGGGAAGAGCAGCAAGAGCTTTCAGGGCTGGGCCCTTCCCTGTGGGAGAAGGAGCCGGACGTTTGCCTTTTCGGAAAGAGGCTCTGCCGAGGCCGAGGGCCATGAGATGTTGCGTCTCTGGGAAAGCCCGGATGCCCAGTGCTGTTGTGCCTGTAGGTAGGGCGCCAAGGGAAGGGGAAGAGCAGCAAGAGCTTTCAGGGCTGGGCCCTTCCCTGTGGGAGAAGGAGCCGGACGTTTGCCTTTTCGGAAAGAGGCTCTGCCGAGGCCGAGGCCCATGAGATGTTCCGTCTCTGGGAAAGCCCGGATGCCCAGTGCTGTTGTGCCTGTAGGTAGGGCGCCAAGGGAAGGGGAAGAGCAGCAAGAGCTTTCAGGGCTGGGCCCTTCCCTGTGGGAGAAGGAGCCGGACGTTTGCCTTTTCGGAAAGAGGCTCTGCCGAGGCCGAGGCCCATGAGATGTTCCATCTCTGGGAAAGCCCGGCTGCCCAGTGCTGTTGTGCCTGTAGGTAGGGCGCCAAGGGAAGGGGAAGAGCAGCAAGAGCTTTCAGGGCTGGGCCCTTCCCTGTGGGAGAAGGAGCCGGACGTTTGCCTTTTCGGAAAGAGGCTCTGCCGAGGCCGAGGGCCATGAGATGTTCCGTCTCTGGGAAAGCCCGGATGCCCAGTGCTGTTGTGCCTGTAGGTAGGGCGCCAAGGGAAGGGGAAGAGCAGCAAGAGCTTTCAGGGCTGGGCCCTTCCCTGTGGGAGAAGGAGCCGGACGTTTGCCTTTTCGGAAAGAGGCTCTGCCGAGGCCGAGGGCCATGAGATGTTCCGTGTCTGGGAAAGCCCGGCTGCCCAGTGCTGTTGTGCCTGTAGGTAGGGCGCCAAGGGAAGGGGAAGAGCAGCAAGAGCTTTCAGGGCTGGGCCCTTCCCTGTGGGAGAAGGAGCCGGACGTTTGCCTTTTCGGAAAGAGGCTCTGCCGAGGCCGAGGGCCATGAGATGTTCCGTCTCTGGGAAAGCCCGGATGCCCAGTGCTGTTGTGCCTGTAGATAGGGCGCCAAGGGAAGGGGAAGAGCAGCAAGAGCTTTCAGGGCTGGGCCCTTCCCTGTGGGAGAAGGAGCCGGACGTTTGCCTTTTCGGAAAGAGGCTCTGCCGAGGCCGAGGGCCATGAGATGTTCCGTCTCTGGGAAAGCCCGGATGCCCAGTGCTGTTGTGCCTGTAGATAGGGCGGCAAGGGAAGGGGAAGAGCAGCAAGAGCTTTCAGGGCTGGGCCCTTCCCTGTGGGAGAAGGAGCCGGACGTTTGCCTTTTCGGAAAGAGGCTCTGCCGAGGCCGAGGGCCATGAGATGTTCCGTCTCTGGGAAAGCCCGGATGCCCAGTGCTGTTGTGCCTGTATGTAGGGCGCCAAGGGAAGGGGAAGAGCAGCAAGAGCTTTCAGGGCTGGGCCCTTCCCTGTGGGAGAAGGAGCCGGACGTTTGCCTTTTCGGAAAGAGGCTCTGCCGAGGCCGAGGGCCATGAGATGTTCCGTCTCTGGGAAAGCCCGGATGCCCAGTGCTGTTGTGCCTGTAGATAGGGTGCCATGGCAACGGGAAGAGCAGAAACAGCTTTCAGGTCTGGGCCCTTCCCTGTGGGAGAGGGAGCCGGACGTTTGCCTTTTCGGAAAGAGGCTCTGCCGAGGCCGAGGGCCATGAGATGTTCCGTCTCTGGGAAAGCCCGGATGCCCAGTGCTGTTGTGCCTGTAGATAGGGCGCCAAGGGAAGGGGAAGAGCAGCAAGAGCTTTCAGGGCTGGGCCCTTCCCTGTGGGAGAAGGAGCCGGACGTTTGCCTTTTCGGAAAGAGGCTCTGCCGAGGCCGAGGCCCATGAGATGTTCCGTCTCTGGGAAAGCCCGGATCCCCAGTGCTGTTGTGCCTGTAGATATGGTGCCAAGGGAAGGGGAAGAGCAGCAAGAGCTTTCAGGGCTGGGCCCTTCCCTGTGGGAGAAGGAGCCGGACGTTTGCCTTTTCGGAAAGAGGCTCTGCCGAGGCCGAGGCCCATGAGATGTTCCGTGTCTGGGAAAGCCCGGATGCCCAGTGCTGTTGTGCCTGTAGGTAGGGCGCCAAGGGAAGGGGAAGAGCAGCAAGAGCTTTCAGGGCTGGGCCCTTCCCTGTGGGAGAAGGAGCCGGACGTTTGCCTTTTTGGAAAGAGGCTCTGCCGAGGCCGAGGGCCATGAGATGTTCCGTCTCTGGGAAAGCCCGGATGCCCAGTGCTGTTGTGCCTGTAGGTAGGGCGCCAAGGGAAGGGGAAGAGCAGCAAGAGCTTTCAGGGCTGGGCCCTTCCCTGTGGGAGAAGGAGCCGGACGTTTGCCTTTTCGGAAAGAGGCTCTGACGAGGCCGAGGCCCATGAGATGTTCCGTGTCTGGGAAAGCCCGGATGCCCAGTGCTGTTGTGCCTGTAGGTAGGGCGCCAAGGGAAGGGGAAGAGCAGCAAGAGCTTTCAGGGCTGGGCCCTTCCCTGTGGGAGAAGGAGCCGGACGTTTGCCTTTTCGGAAAGAGGCTCTGCCGAGGCCGAGGGCCATGAGATGTTCCGTCTCTGGGAAAGCCCGGATGCCCAGTGCTGTTGTGCCTGTAGGTAGGGCGCCAAGGGAAGGGGAAGAGCAGCAAGAGCTTTCAGGGCTGGGCCCTTCCCTGTGGGAGAAGGAGCCGGACGTTTGCCTTTTCGGAAAGAGGCTCTGCCGAGGCCGAGGGCCATGAGATGTTCCGTCTCTGGGAAAGCCCGGCTGCCCAGTGCTGTTGTGCCTGTAGGTAGGGCGCCAAGGGAAGGGGAAGAGCAGCAAGAGCTTTCAGGGCTGGGCCCTTCCCTGTGGGAGAAGGAGCCGGACGTTTGCCTTTTCGGAAAGAGGCTCTGCCGAGGCCGAGGGCCATGAGATGTTCCGTCTCTGGGAAAGCCCGGATGCCCAGTGCTGTTGTGCCTGTAGATAGGGTGCCATGGCAACGGGAAGAGCAGAAACAGCTTTCAGGTCTGGGCCCTTCCCTGTGGGAGAAGGAGCCGGACGTTTGCCTTTTCGGAAAGAGGCTCTGCCGAGGCCGAGGGCCATGAGATGTTCCGTCTCTGGGAAAGCCCGGATGCCCAGTGCTGTTGTGCCTGTAGGTAGGGCGCCAAGGGAAGGGGAAGAGCAGCAAGAGCTTTCAGGGCTGGGCCCTTCCCTGTGGGAGAAGGAGCCGGACGTTTGCCTTTTCGGAAAGAGGCTCTGCCGAGGCCGAGGGCCATGAGATGTTCCGTCTCTGGGAAAGCCCGGATGCCCAGTGCTGTTGTGCCTGTAGATAGGGCGCCAAGGGAAGGGGAAGAGCAGCAACAGCTATCAGGGCTGGGCCCTTCCCTGTGGGAGAAGGAGCCGGACGTTTGCCTTTTCGGAAAGAGGCTCTGCCGAGGCCGAGGGCCATGAGATGTTCCGTCTCTGGGAAAGCCCGGATGCCCAGTGCTGTTGTGCCTGTAGGTAGGGCGCCAAGGGAAGGGGAAGAGCAGCAAGAGCTTTCAGGGCTGGGCCCTTCCCTGTGGGAGAAGGAGCCGGACGTTTGCCTTTTCGGAAAGAGGCTCTGCCGAGGCCGAGGGCCATGAGATGTTCCGTCTCTGGGAAAGCCCGGATGCCCAGTGCTGTTGTGCCTGTAGGTAGGGCGCCAAGGGAAGGGGAAGAGCAGCAAGAGCTTTCAGGGCTGGGCCCTTCCCTGTGGGAGAAGGAGACGGACGTTTGCCTTTTCGGAAAGAGGCTCTGCCGAGGCCGAGGGCCATGAGATGTTCCGTCTCTGGGAAAGCAAGGATGCCCAGTGCTGTTGTGCCTGTAGACAGGGCGCCATGGGAAGGGGAAGAGCAGCAAGAGCTTTCAGGGCTGGGCCCTTCCCTGTGGGAGAAGGAGCCGGACGTTTGCCTTTTCGGAAAGAGGCTCTGCCGAGGCCGAGGGCCATGAGATGTTCCGTGTCTGGGAAAGCCCGGATGCCCAGTGCTGTTGTGCCTGTAGATAGGGCGGCAAGGGAAGGGGAAGAGCAGCAAGAGCTTTCAGGGCTGGGCCCTTCCCTGTGGGAGAAGGAGCCGGACGTTTGCCTTTTCGGAAAGAGGCTCTGCCGAGGCCGAGGGCCATGAGATGTTCCGTCTCTGGGAAAGCCCGGATGCCCAGTGCTGTTGTGCCTGTAGATAGGGCGCCAAGGGAAGGGGAAGAGCAGCAAGAGCTTTCAGGGCTGGGCCCTTCCCTGTGGGAGAAGGAGCCGGACGTTTGCCTTTTCGGAAAGAGGCTCTGCCGAGGCCGAGGGCCATGAGATGTTCCGTCTCTGGGAAAGCCCGGATGCCCAGTGCTGTTGTGCCTGTAGATATGGCGCCAAGGGAAGGGGAAGAGCAGCAAGAGCTTTCAGGGCTCGCCCTTCCCTGTGGGAGAAGGAGCCGGACGTTTGCCTTTTCGGAAAGAGGCTCTGCCGAGGCCGAGGGCCATGAGATGTTCCGTCTCTGGGAAAGCCCGGCTGCCCAGTGCTGTTGTGCCTGTAGGTAGGGCGCCAAGGGAAGGGGAAGAGCAGCAAGAGCTTTCAGGGCTGGGCCCTTCCCTGTGGGAGAAGGAGCCAGACGTTTGCCTTTTCGGAAAGAGGCTCTGCCGAGGCCGAGGGCCATGAGATGTTCCGTCTCTGGGAAAGCCCGGATGCCCAGTGCTGTTGTGCCTGTAGGTAGGGCGCCAAGGGAAGGGGAAGAGCAGCAAGAGCTTTCAGGGCTGGGCCCTTCCCTGTGGGAGAAGGAGCCGGACGTTTGCCTTTTCGGAAAGAGGCTCTGCCGAGGCCGAGGGCCATGAGATGTTCCGTCTCTGGGAAAGCCCGGATGCCCAGTGCTGTTGTGCCTGTAGGTAGGGCGCCAAGGGAAGGGGAAGAGCAGCAAGAGCTTTCAGGGCTGGGCCCTTCCCTGTGGGAGAAGGAGCCGGACGTTTGCCTTTTCGGAAAGAGGCTCTGCCGAGGCCGAGGGCCATGAGATGTTCCGTCTCTGGGAAAGCCCGGATGCCCAGTGCTGTTGTGCCTGTAGATAGGGCGCCAAGGGAAGGGGAAGAGCAGCAAGAGCTTTCAGGGCTGGGCCCTTCCCTGTGGGAGAAGGAGCCGGACGTTTGCCTTTTCGGAAAGAGGCTCTGCCGAGGCCGAGGGCCATGAGATGTTCCGTCTCTGGGAAAGCACGGATGCCCAGTGCTGTTGTGCCTGTAGATAGGGCGCCAAGGGAAGGGGAAGAGCAGCAAGAGCTTTCAGGGCTGGGCCCTTCCCTGTGGGAGAAGGAGCCGGACGTTTGCCTTTTCGGAAAGAGGCTCTGCCGAGGCCGAGGGCCATGAGATGTTCCGTCTCTGGGAAAGCCCGGATCCCCAGTGCTGTTGTGCCTGTAGATAGGGCGGCAAGGGAAGGGGAAGAGCAGCAAGAGCTTTCAGGGCTGGGCCCTTCCCTGTGGGAGAAGGAGCCGGACGTTTGCCTTTTCGGAAAGAGGCTCTGCCGAGGCCGAGGCCCATGAGATGTTCCGTCTCTGGGAAAGCCCGGATGCCCAGTGCTGTTGTGCCTGTAGATAGGGCGCCAAGGGAAGGGGAAGAGCAGCAAGAGCTTTCAGGGCTGGGCCCTTCCCTGTGGGAGAAGGAGCCGGACGTTTGCCTTTTCGGAAAGAGGCTCTGCCGAGGCCGAGGGCCATGAGATGTTCCATCTCTGGGAAAGCCCGGATGCCCAGTGCTGTTGTGCCTGTAGGTAGGGCGCCAAGGGAAGGGGAAGAGCAGCAAGAGCTTTCAGGGCTGGGCCCTTCCCTGTGGGAGAAGGAGCCGGACGTTTGCCTTTTCGGAAAGAGGCTCTGCCGAGGCCGAGGGCCATGAGATGTTCCGTCTCTGGGAAAGCCCGGATGCCCAGTGCTGTTGTGCCTGTAGGTAGGGCGCCAAGGGAAGGGGAAGAGCAGCAAGAGCTTTCAGGGCTGGGCCCTTCCCTGTGGGAGAAGGAGCCGGACGTTTGCCTTTTCGGAAAGAGGCTCTGCCGAGGCCAAGGCCCATGAGATGTTCCGTCTCTGGGAAAGCCCGGATGCCCAGTGCTGTTGTGCCTGTAGGTAGGGCGCCAAGGGAAGGGGAAGAGCAGCAAGAGCTTTCAGGGCTGGGCCCTTCCCTGTGGGAGAAGGAGCCGGACGTTTGCCTTTTTGGAAAGAGGCTCTGCCGAGGCCGAGGGCCATGAGATGTTCCGTCTCTGGGAAAGCCCGGATCCCCAGTGCTGTTGTGCCTGTAGACAGGGCGCCAAGGGAAGGGGAAGAGCAGCAAGAGCTTTCAGGGCTGGGCCCTTCCCTGTGGGAGAAGGAGCCGGACGTTTGCCTTTTCGGAAAGAGGCTCTGCCGAGGCCGAGGGCCATGAGATGTTCCGTCTCTGGGAAAGCCCGGATGCCCAGTGCTGTTGTGCCTGTAGATAGGGCGGCAAGGGAAGGGGAAGAGCAGCAAGAGCTTTCAGGGCTGGGCCCTTCCCTGTGGGAGAAGGAGCCGGACGTTTGCCTTTTCGGAAAGAGGCTCTGCCGAGGCCGAGGGCCATGAGATGTTCCGTCTCTGGGAAAGCCCGGATGCCCAGTGCTGTTGTGCCTGTAGATAGGGCGCCAAGGGAAGGGGAAGAGCAGCAAGAGCTTTCAGGGCTGGGCCCTTCCCTGTGGGAGAAGGAGCCGGACGTTTGCCTTTTCGGAAAGAGGCTCTGCCGAGGCCGAGGGCCATGAGATGTTCCGTGTCTGGGAAAGCCCGGATGCCCAGTGCTGTTGTGCCTGTAGATAGGGCGCCAAGGGAAGGGGAAGAGCAGCAAGAGCTTTCAGGGCTCGCCCTTCCCTGTGGGAGAAGGAGCCGGACGTTTGCCTTTTCGGAAAGAGGCTCTGCCGAGGCCGAGGGCCATGAGATGTTCCGTCTCTGGGAAAGCCCGGCTGCCCAGTGCTGTTGTGCCTGTAGGTAGGGCGCCAAGGGAAGGGGAAGAGCAGCAAGAGCTTTCAGGGCTGGGCCCTTCCCTGTGGGAGAAGGAGCCAGACGTTTGCCTTTTCGGAAAGAGGCTCTGCCGAGGCCGAGGGCCATGAGATGTTCCGTCTCTGGGAAAGCCCGGCTGCCCAGTGCTGTTGTGCCTGTAGGTAGGGCGCCAAGGGAAGGGGAAGAGCAGCAAGAGCTTTCAGGGCTGGGCCCTTCCCTGTGGGAGAAGGAGCCGGACGTTTGCCTTTTCGGAAAGAGGCTCTGCCGAGGCCGAGGGCCATGAGATGTTCCGTCTCTGGGAAAGCCCGGATGCCCAGTGCTGTTGTGCCTGTAGGTAGGGCGCCAAGGGAAGGGGAAGAGCAGCAAGAGCTTTCAGGGCTGGGCCCTTCCCTGTGGGAGAAGGAGCCGGACGTTTGCCTTTTCGGAAAGAGGCTCTGCCGAGGCCGAGGGCCATGAGATGTTCCGTCTCTGGGAAAGCCCGGATGCCCAGTGCTGTTGTGCCTGTAGATAGGGCGCCAAGGGAAGGGGAAGAGCAGCAAGAGCTTTCAGGGCTGGGCCCTTCCCTGTGGGAGAAGGAGCCGGACGTTTGCCTTTTCGGAAAGAGGCTCTGCCGAGGCCGAGGGCCATGAGATGTTCCGTCTCTGGGAAAGCACGGATGCCCAGTGCTGTTGTGCCTGTAGATAGGGCGCCAAGGGAAGGGGAAGAGCAGCAAGAGCTTTCAGGGCTGGGCCCTTCCCTGTGGGAGAAGGAGCCGGACGTTTGCCTTTTCGGAAAGAGGCTCTGCCGAGGCCGAGGGCCATGAGATGTTCCGTCTCTGGGAAAGCCCGGATCCCCAGTGCTGTTGTGCCTGTAGATAGGGCGGCAAGGGAAGGGGAAGAGCAGCAAGAGCTTTCAGGGCTGGGCCCTTCCCTGTGGGAGAAGGAGCCGGACGTTTGCCTTTTCGGAAAGAGGCTCTGCCGAGGCCGAGGCCCATGAGATGTTCCGTCTCTGGGAAAGCCCGGATGCCCAGTGCTGTTGTGCCTGTAGATAGGGCGCCAAGGGAAGGGGAAGAGCAGCAAGAGCTTTCAGGGCTGGGCCCTTCCCTGTGGGAGAAGGAGCCGGACGTTTGCCTTTTCGGAAAGAGGCTCTGCCGAGGCCGAGGGCCATGAGATGTTCCATCTCTGGGAAAGCCCGGATGAACAGTGCTGTTGTGCCTGTAGGTAGGGCGCCAAGGGAAGGGGAAGAGCAGCAAGAGCTTTCAGGGCTGGGCCCTTCCCTGTGGGAGAAGGAGCCGGACGTTTGCCTTTTCGGAAAGAGGCTCTGCCGAGGCCGAGGGCCATGAGATGTTCCGTCTCTGGGAAAGCCCGGATGCCCAGTGCTGTTGTGCCTGTAGGTAGGGCGCCAAGGGAAGGGGAAGAGCAGCAAGAGCTTTCAGGGCTGGGCCCTTCCCTGTGGGAGAAGGAGCCGGACGTTTGCCTTTTCGGAAAGAGGCTCTGCCGAGGCCAAGGCCCATGAGATGTTCCGTCTCTGGGAAAGCCCGGATGCCCAGTGCTGTTGTGCCTGTAGGTAGGGCGCCAAGGGAAGGGGAAGAGCAGCAAGAGCTTTCAGGGCTGGGCCCTTCCCTGTGGGAGAAGGAGCCGGACGTTTGCCTTTTTGGAAAGAGGCTCTGCCGAGGCCGAGGGCCATGAGATGTTCCGTCTCTGGGAAAGCCCGGATCCCCAGTGCTGTTGTGCCTGTAGACAGGGCGCCAAGGGAAGGGGAAGAGCAGCAAGAGCTTTCAGGGCTGGGCCCTTCCCTGTGGGAGAAGGAGCCGGACGTTTGCCTTTTCGGAAAGAGGCTCTGCCGAGGCCGAGGGCCATGAGATGTTCCGTCTCTGGGAAAGCCCGGATGCCCAGTGCTGTTGTGCCTGTAGATAGGGCGGCAAGGGAAGGGGAAGAGCAGCAAGAGCTTTCAGGGCTGGGCCCTTCCCTGTGGGAGAAGGAGCCGGACGTTTGCCTTTTCGGAAAGAGGCTCTGCCGAGGCCGAGGGCCATGAGATGTTCCGTCTCTGGGAAAGCCCGGATGCCCAGTGCTGTTGTGCCTGTAGATAGGGCGCCAAGGGAAGGGGAAGAGCAGCAAGAGCTTTCAGGGCTGGGCCCTTCCCTGTGGGAGAAGGAGCCGGACGTTTGCCTTTTCGGAAAGAGGCTCTGCCGAGGCCGAGGGCCATGAGATGTTCCGTCTCTGGGAAAGCCCGGATGCCCAGTGCTGTTGTGCCTGTAGATAGGGCGCCAAGGGAAGGGGAAGAGCAGCAAGAGCTTTCAGGGCTCGCCCTTCCCTGTGGGAGAAGGAGCCGGACGTTTGCCTTTTCGGAAAGAGGCTCTGCCGAGGCCGAGGGCCATGAGATGTTCCGTCTCTGGGAAAGCCCGGCTGCCCAGTGCTGTTGTGCCTGTAGGTAGGGCGCCAAGGGAAGGGGAAGAGCAGCAAGAGCTTTCAGGGCTGGGCCCTTCCCTGTGGGAGAAGGAGCCAGACGTTTGCCTTTTCGGAAAGAGGCTCTGCCGAGGCCGAGGGCCATGAGATGTTCCGTCTCTGGGAAAGCCCGGATGCCCAGTGCTGTTGTGCCTGTAGGTAGGGCGCCAAGGGAAGGGGAAGAGCAGCAAGAGCTTTCAGGGCTGGGCCCTTCCCTGTGGGAGAAGGAGCCGGACGTTTGCCTTTTCGGAAAGAGGCTCTGCCGAGGCCGAGGGCCATGAGATGTTCCGTCTCTGGGAAAGCCCGGATGCCCAGTGCTGTTGTGCCTGTAGGTAGGGCGCCAAGGGAAGGGGAAGAGCAGCAAGAGCTTTCAGGGCTGGGCCCTTCCCTGTGGGAGAAGGAGCCGGACGTTTGCCTTTTCGGAAAGAGGCTCTGCCGAGGCCGAGGGCCATGAGATGTTCCGTCTCTGGGAAAGCCCGGATGCCCAGTGCTGTTGTGCCTGTAGATAGGGCGCCAAGGGAAGGGGAAGAGCAGCAAGAGCTTTCAGGGCTGGGCCCTTCCCTGTGGGAGAAGGAGCCGGACGTTTGCCTTTTCGGAAAGAGGCTCTGCGGAGGCCGAGGGCCATGAGATGTTCCGTCTCTGGGAAAGCACGGATGCCCAGTGCTGTTGTGCCTGTAGATAGGGCGCCAAGGGAAGGGGAAGAGCAGCAAGAGCTTTCAGGGCTGGGCCCTTCCCTGTGGGAGAAGGAGCCGGACGTTTGCCTTTTCGGAAAGAGGCTCTGCCGAGGCCGAGGGCCATGAGATGTTCCGTCTCTGGGAAAGCCCGGATCCCCAGTGCTGTTGTGCCTGTAGATAGGGCGGCAAGGGAAGGGGAAGAGCAGCAAGAGCTTTCAGGGCTGGGCCCTTCCCTGTGGGAGAAGGAGCCGGACGTTTGCCTTTTCGGAAAGAGGCTCTGCCGAGGCCGAGGCCCATGAGATGTTCCGTCTCTGGGAAAGCCCGGATGCCCAGTGCTGTTGTGCCTGTAGATAGGGCGCCAAGGGAAGGGGAAGAGCAGCAAGAGCTTTCAGGGCTGGGCCCTTCCCTGTGGGAGAAGGAGCCGGACGTTTGCCTTTTCGGAAAGAGGCTCTGCCGAGGCCGAGGGCCATGAGATGTTCCGTCTCTGGGAAAGCCCGGATGCCCAGTGCTGTTGTGCCTGTAGATAGGGCGCCAAGGGAAGGGGAAGAGCAGCAAGAGCTTTCAGGGCTGGGCCCTTCCCTGTGGGAGAAGGAGCCGGACGTTTGCCTTTTCGGAAAGAGGCTCTGCCGAGGCCGAGGGCCATGAGATGTTCCGTCTCTGGGAAAGCCCGGATGCCCAGTGCTGTTGTGCCTGTAGATAGGGCGCCAAGGGAAGGGGAAGAACAGCAAGAGCTTTCAGGGCTGGGCCCTTCCCTGTGGGAGAAGGAGCCGGACGTTTGCCTTTTCGGAAAGAGGCTCTGCCGAGGCCAAGGCCCATGAGATGTTCCGTCTCTGGGAAAGCCCGGATGCCCAGTGCTGTTGTGCCTGTAGGTAGGGCGCCAAGGGAAGGGGAAGAGCAGCAAGAGCTTTCAGGGCTGGGCCCTTCCCTGTGGGAGAAGGAGCCGGACGTTTGCCTTTTTGGAAAGAGGCTCTGCCGAGGCCGAGGGCCATGAGATGTTCCGTCTCTGGGAAAGCCCGGATCCCCAGTGCTGTTGTGCCTGTAGACAGGGCGCCAAGGGAAGGGGAAGAGCAGCAAGAGCTTTCAGGGCTGGGCCCTTCCCTGTGGGAGAAGGAGCCGGACGTTTGCCTTTTCGGAAAGAGGCTCTGCCGAGGCCGAGGGCCATGAGATGTTCCGTCTCTGGGAAAGCACGGATGCCCAGTGCTGTTGTGCCTGTAGATAGGGCGGCAAGGGAAGGGGAAGAGCAGCAAGAGCTTTCAGGGCTGGGCCCTTCCCTGTGGGAGAAGGAGCCGGACGTTTGCCTTTTCGGAAAGAGGCTCTGCCGAGGCCGAGGGCCATGAGATGTTGCGTCTCTGGGAAAGCCCGGATGCCCAGTGCTGTTGTGCCTGTAGGTAGGGCGCCAAGGGAAGGGGAAGAGCAGCAAGAGCTTTCAGGGCTGGGCCCTTCCCTGTGGGAGAAGGAGCCGGACGTTTGCCTTTTTGGAAAGAGGCTCTGCCGAGGCCGAGGCCCATGAGATGTTCCATGTCTGGGAAAGCCCGGCTGCCCAGTGCTGTTGTGCCTGTAGGTAGGGCGCCAAGGGAAGGGGAAGAGCAGCAAGAGCTTTCAGGGCTGGGCCCTTCCCTGTGGGAGAAGGAGCCGGACGTTTGCCTTTTCGGAAAGAGGCTCTGCCGAGGCCGAGGGCCATGAGATGTTCCGTCTCTGGGAAAGCCCGGATGCCCAGTGCTGTTGTGCCTGTAGGTAGGGCGCCAAGGGAAGGGGAAGAGCAGCAAGAGCTATCAGGGCTGGGCCCTTCCCTGTGGGAGAAGGAGCCGGACGTTTGCCTTTTCGGAAAGAGGCTCTGCCGAGGCCGAGGCCCATGAGATGTTCCATGTCTGGGAAAGCCCGGCTGCCCAGTGCTGTTGTGCCTGTAGGTAGGGCGGCAAGGGAAGGGGAAGAGCAGCAAGAGCTTTCAGGGCTGGGCCCTTCCCTGTGGGAGAAGGAGCCGGACGTTTGCCTTTTCGGAAAGAGGCTCTGCCGAGGCCGAGGGCCATGAGATGTTCCGTCTCTGGGAAAGCCCGGATGCCCAGTGCTGTTGTGCCTGTAGGTAGGGCGCCAAGGGAAGGGGAAGAGCAGCAAGAGCTTTCAGGGCTGGGCCCTTCCCTGTGGGAGAAGGAGCCGGACGTTTGCCTTTTCGGAAAGAGGCTGTGCCGAGGCCGAGGGCCATGAGATGTTCCGTCTCTGGGAAAGCCCGGATGCCCAGTGCTGTTGTGCCTGTAGATAGGGCGCCAAGGGAAGGGGAAGAGCAGCAAGAGCTTTCAGGGCTGGGCCCTTCCCTGTGGGAGAAGGAGCCGGACGTTTGCCTTTTCGGAAAGAGGCTCTGCCGAGGCCGAGGGCCATGAGATGTTCCGTCTCTGGGAAAGCCCGGATGCCCAGTGCTGTTGTGCCTGTAGGTAGGGCGCCAAGGGAAGGGGAAGAGCAGCAAGAGCTTTCAGGGCTGGGCCCTTCCCTGTGGGAGAAGGAGCCGGACGTTTGCCTTTTCGGAAAGAGGCTCTGCCGAGGCCGAGGCCCATGAGATGTTCCGTCTCTGGGAAAGCCCGGATGCCCAGTGCTGTTGTGCCTGTATGTAGGGCGCCAAGGGAAGGGGAAGAGCAGCAAGAGCTTTCAGGGCTGGGCCCTTCCCTGTGGGAGAAGGAGCCGGACGTTTGCCTTTTCGGAAAGAGGCTCTGCCGAGGCCGAGGGCCATGAGATGTTCCGTCTCTGGGAAAGCCCGGATGCCCAGTGCTGTTGTGCCTGTAGATAGGGTGCCATGGCAACGGGAAGAGCAGAAACAGCTTTCAGGTCTGGGCCCTTCCCTGTGGGAGAGGGAGCCGGACGTTTGCCTTTTCGGAAAGAGGCTCTGCCGAGGCCGAGGGCCATGAGATGTTCCGTCTCTGGGAAAGCCCGGATGCCCAGTGCTGTTGTGCCTGTAGATAGGGCGCCAAGGGAAGGGGAAGAGCAGCAAGAGCTTTCAGGGCTGGGCCCTTCCCTGTGGGAGAAGGAGCCGGACGTTTGCCTTTTCGGAAAGAGGCTCTGCCGAGGCCGAGGGCCATGAGATGTTCCGTCTCTGGGAAAGCCCGGATGCCCAGTGCTGTTGTGCCTGTAGATAGGGCGCCAAGGGAAGGGGAAGAGCAGCAACAGCTATCAGGGCTGGGCCCTTCCCTGTGGGAGAAGGAGCCGGACGTTTGCCTTTTTGGAAAGAGGCTCTGCCGAGGCCGAGGGCCATGAGATGTTCCGTCTCTGGGAAAGCCCGGATGCCCAGTGCTGTTGTGCCTGTAGGTAGGGCGCCAAGGGAAGGGGAAGAGCAGCAAGAGCTTTCAGGGCTGGGCCCTTCCCTGTGGGAGAAGGAGCCGGACGTTTGCCTTTTCGGAAAGAGGCTCTGCCGAGGCCGAGGGCCATGAGATGTTCCGTCTCTGGGAAAGCCCGGATGCCCAGTGCTGTTGTGCCTGTAGGTAGGGTGCCAAGGGAAGGGGAAGAGCAGCAAGAGCTTTCAGGGCTGGGCCCTTCCCTGTGGGAGAAGGAGCCGGACGTTTGCCTTTTCGGAAAGAGGCTCTGCCGAGGCCGAGGGCCATGAGATGTTCCGTCTCTGGGAAAGCCCGGATGCCCAGTGCTGTTGTGCCTGTAGGTAGGGCGCCAAGGGAAGGGGAAGAGCAGCAAGAGCTATCAGGGCTGGGCCCTTCCCTGTGGGAGAAGGAGCCGGACGTTTGCCTTTTCGGAAAGAGGCTCTGCCGAGGCCGAGGGCCATGAGATGTTCCGTCTCTGGGAAAGCCCGGATGCCCAGTGCTGTTGTGCCTGTAGGTAGGGCGCCAAGGGAAGGGGAAGAGCAGCAAGAGCTTTCAGGGCTGGGCCCTTCCCTGTGGGAGAAGGAGCCGGACGTTTGCCTTTTCGGAAAGAGGCTCTGCCGAGGCCGAGGCCCATGAGATGTTCCATCTCTGGGAAAGCCCGGATGCCCAGTGCGGTTGTGCCTGTAGATAGGGCACCACGGGAAGGGAAGAGCAGCAAGAGCTTTCAGGGCTGGGCCCTTCCCTGTGGGAGAAGGAGCCGGACGTTTGCCTTTTCGGAAAGAGGCTCTGCCGAGGCCGAGGCCCATGAGATGTTCCGTCTCTGGGAAAGCCCGGATCCCCAGTGCTGTTGTGCCTGTAGATATGGTGCCAAGGGAAGGGGAAGAGCAGCAAGAGCTTTCAGGGCTGGGCCCTTCCCTGTGGGAGAAGGAGCCGGACGTTTGCCTTTTCGGAAAGAGGCTCTGCCGAGGCCGAGGGCCATGAGATGTTCCGTCTCTGGGAAAGCCCGGATGCCCAGTGCTGTTGTGCCTGTAGGTAGGGCGCCAAGGGAAGGGGAAGAGCAGCAAGAGCTTTCAGGGCTGGGCCCTTCCCTGTGGGAGAAGGAGCCGGACGTTTGCCTTTTCGGAAAGAGGCTCTGCCGAGGCCGAGGCCCATGAGATGTTCCGTCTCTGGGAAAGCCCGGATGCCCAGTGCTGTTGTGCCTGTAGGTAGGGCGCCAAGGGAAGGGGAAGAGCAGCAAGAGCTTTCAGGGCTGGGCCCTTCCCTGTGGGAGAAGGAGCCGGACGTTTGCCTTTTCGGAAAGAGGCTCTGCCGAGGCCGAGGGCCATGAGATGTTCCGTCTCTGGGAAAGCCCGGCTGCCCAGTGCTGTTGTGCCTGTAGGTAGGGCGCCAAGGGAAGGGGAAGAGCAGCAAGAGCTTTCAGGGCTGGGCCCTTCCCTGTGGGAGAAGGAGCCGGACGTTTGCCTTTTCGGAAAGAGGCTCTGCCGAGGCCGAGGGCCATGAGATGTTCCGTCTCTGGGAAAGCCCGGATCCCCAGTGCTGTTGTGCCTGTAGATAGGGCGCCAAGGGAAGGGGAAGAGCAGCAAGAGCTTTCAGGGCTGGGCCCTTCCCTGTGGGAGAAGGAGCCGGACGTTTGCCTTTTCGGAAAGAGGCTCTGCCGAGGCCGAGGGCCATGAGATGTTCCGTCTCTGGGAAAGCCCGGATGCCCAGTGCTGTTGTGCCTGTAGGTAGGGCGCCAAGGGAAGGGGAAGAGCAGCAAGAGCTTTCAGGGCTGGGCCCTTCCCTGTGGGAGAAGGAGCCGGACGTTTGCCTTTTCGGAAAGAGGCTCTGCCGAGTCCGAGGGCCATGAGATGTTCCGTCTCTGGGAAAGCCCGGATGCCCAGTGCTGTTGTGCCTGTAGATAGGGCGCCAAGGGAAGGGGAAGAGCAGCAACAGCTATCAGGGCTGGGCCCTTCCCTGTGGGAGAAGGAGCCGGACGTTTGCCTTTTCGGAAAGAGGCTCTGCCGAGGCCGAGGGCCATGAGATGTTCCGTCTCTGGGAAAGCCCGGATGCCCAGTGCTGTTGTGCCTGTAGGTAGGGCGCCAAGGGAAGGGGAAGAGCAGCAAGAGCTTTCAGGGCTGGGCCCTTCCCTGTGGGAGAAGGAGCCGGACGTTTGCCTTTTCGGAAAGAGGCTCTGCCGAGGCCGAGGGCCATGAGATGTTCCGTCTCTGGGAAAGCCCGGATGCCCAGTGCTGTTGTGCCTGTAGGTAGGGCGCCAAGGGAAGGGGAAGAGCAGCAAGAGCTTTCAGGGCTGGGCCCTTCCCTGTGGGAGAAGGAGCCGGACGTTTGCCTTTTCGGAAAGAGGCTCTGCCGAGGCCGAGGGCCATGAGATGTTCCGTCTCTGGGAAAGCAAGGATGCCCAGTGCTGTTGTGCCTGTAGACAGGGCGCCATGGGAAGGGGAAGAGCAGCAAGAGCTTTCAGGGCTGGGCCCTTCCCTGTGGGAGAAGGAGCCGGACGTTTGCCTTTTCGGAAAGAGGCTCTGCCGAGGCCGAGGGCCATGAGATGTTCCGTCTCTGGGAAAGCCCGGATGCCCAGTGCTGTTGTGCCTGTAGATAGGGCGGCAAGGGAAGGGGAAGAGCAGCAAGAGCTTTCAGGGCTGGGCCCTTCCCTGTGGGAGAAGGAGCCGGACGTTTGCCTTTTCGGAAAGAGGCTCTGCCGAGGCCGAGGGCCATGAGATGTTCCGTCTCTGGGAAAGCCCGGATGCCCAGTGCTGTTGTGCCTGTAGATAGGGCGGCAAGGGAAGGGGAAGAGCAGCAAGAGCTTTCAGGGCTGGGCCCTTCCCTGTGGGAGAAGGAGCCGGACGTTTGCCTTTTCGGAAAGAGGCTCTGCCGAGGCCGAGGGCCATGAGATGTTCCGTCTCTGGGAAAGCCCGGATGCCCAGTGCTGTTGTGCCTGTAGATATGGCGCCAAGGGAAGGGGAAGAGCAGCAAGAGCTTTCAGGGCTCGCCCTTCCCTGTGGGAGAAGGAGCCGGACGTTTGCCTTTTCGGAAAGAGGCTCTGCCGAGGCCGAGGGCCATGAGATGTTCCGTCTCTGGGAAAGCCCGGCTGCCCAGTGCTGTTGTGCCTGTAG
The DNA here is from genome assembly GCF_947461875.1 of Haliaeetus albicilla. NCBI lineage: Eukaryota > Metazoa > Chordata > Aves > Accipitriformes > Accipitridae > Haliaeetus > Haliaeetus albicilla. The sequence continues at coordinate 4,596,589 of NC_091511.1, forward strand.
GTAGGGCGCCAAGGGAAGGGGAAGAGCAGCAAGAGCTTTCAGGGCTGGGCCCTTCCCTGTGGGAGAAGGAGCCAGACGTTTGCCTTTTCGGAAAGAGGCTCTGCCGAGGCCGAGGGCCATGAGATGTTCCGTCTCTGGGAAAGCCCGGATGCCCAGTGCTGTTGTGCCTGTAGGTAGGGCGCCAAGGGAAGGGGAAGAGCAGCAAGAGCTTTCAGGGCTGGGCCCTTCCCTGTGGGAGAAGGAGCCGGACGTTTGCCTTTTCGGAAAGAGGCTCTGCCGAGGCCGAGGCCCATGAGATGTTCCGTCTCTGGGAAAGCCCGGATGCCCAGTGCTGTTGTGCCTGTAGGTAGGGCGCCAAGGGAAGGGGAAGAGCAGCAAGAGCTTTCAGGGCTGGGCCCTTCCCTGTGGGAGAAGGAGCCGGACGTTTGCCTTTTCGGAAAGAGGCTCTGCCGAGGCCGAGGGCCATGAGATGTTCCGTGTCTGGGAAAGCCCGGATGCCCAGTGCTGTTGTGCCTGTAGATAGGGCGCCAAGGGAAGGGGAAGAGCAGCAAGAGCTTTCAGGGCTGGGCCCTTCCCTGTGGGAGAAGGAGCCGGACGTTTGCCTTTTCGGAAAGAGGCTCTGCGGAGGCCGAGGGCCATGAGATGTTCCGTCTCTGGGAAAGCACGGATGCCCAGTGCTGTTGTGCCTGTAGATAGGGCGCCAAGGGAAGGGGAAGAGCAGCAAGAGCTTTCAGGGCTGGGCCCTTCCCTGTGGGAGAAGGAGCCGGACGTTTGCCTTTTCGGAAAGAGGCTCTGCCGAGGCCGAGGGCCATGAGATGTTCCGTCTCTGGGAAAGCCCGGATCCCCAGTGCTGTTGTGCCTGTAGATAGGGCGGCAAGGGAAGGGGAAGAGCAGCAAGAGCTTTCAGGGCTGGGCCCTTCCCTGTGGGAGAAGGAGCCGGACGTTTGCCTTTTCGGAAAGAGGCTCTGCCGAGGCCGAGGGCCATGAGATCTTCCGTCTCTGGGAAAGCCCGGATGCCCAGTGCTGTTGTGCCTGTAGATAGGGCGCCAAGGGAAGGGGAAGAGCAGCAAGAGCTTTCAGGGCTGGGCCCTTCCCTGTGGGAGAAGGAGCCGGACGTTTGCCTTTTCGGAAAGAGGCTCTGCCGAGGCCGAGGGCCATGAGATGTTCCATCTCTGGGAAAGCCCGGATGCCCAGTGCTGTTGTGCCTGTAGGTAGGGCGCCAAGGGAAGGGGAAGAGCAGCAAGAGCTTTCAGGGCTGGGCCCTTCCCTGTGGGAGAAGGAGCCGGACGTTTGCCTTTTCGGAAAGAGGCTCTGCCGAGGCCGAGGGCCATGAGATGTTCCGTCTCTGGGAAAGCCCGGATGCCCAGTGCTGTTGTGCCTGTAGGTAGGGCGCCAAGGGAAGGGGAAGAGCAGCAAGAGCTTTCAGGGCTGGGCCCTTCCCTGTGGGAGAAGGAGCCGGACGTTTGCCTTTTCGGAAAGAGGCTCTGCCGAGGCCAAGGCCCATGAGATGTTCCGTCTCTGGGAAAGCCCGGATGCCCAGTGCTGTTGTGCCTGTAGGTAGGGCGCCAAGGGAAGGGGAAGAGCAGCAAGAGCTTTCAGGGCTGGGCCCTTCCCTGTGGGAGAAGGAGCCGGACGTTTGCCTTTTTGGAAAGAGGCTCTGCCGAGGCCGAGGGCCATGAGATGTTCCGTGTCTGGGAAAGCCCGGATGCCCAGTGCTGTTGTGCCTGTAGTTAGGGCGCCAAGGGAAGGGGAAGAGCAGCAAGAGCTTTCAGGGCTGGGCCCTTCCCTGTGGGAGAAGGAGCCGGACGTTTGCCTTTTCGGAAAGAGGCTCTGCCGAGGCCGAGGGCCATGAGATGTTCCGTCTCTGGGAAAGCCCGGATGCCCAGTGCTGTTGTGCCTGTAGACAGGGCGCCAAGGGAAGGGGAAGAGCAGCAAGAGCTTTCAGGGCTGGGCCCTTCCCTGTGGGAGAAGGAGCCGGACGTTTGCCTTTTCGGAAAGAGGCTCTGCCGAGGCCGAGGGCCATGAGATGTTCCGTCTCTGGGAAAGCCCGGATGCCCAGTGCTGTTGTGCCTGTAGGTAGGGCGCCAAGGGAAGGGGAAGAGCAGCAAGAGCTTTCAGGGCTGGGCCCTTCCCTGTGGGAGAAGGAGCCGGACGTTTGCCTTTTCGGAAAGAGGCTCTGCCGAGGCCGAGGGCCATGAGATGTTCCGTCTCTGGGAAAGCCCGGATCCCCAGTGCTGTTGTGCCTGTAGATATGGCGCCAAGGGAAGGGGAAGAGCAGCAAGAGCTTTCAGGGCTCGCCCTTCCCTGTGGGAGAAGGAGCCGGACGTTTGCCTTTTCGGAAAGAGGCTCTGCCGAGGCTGAGGGCCATGAGATGTTCCGTCTCTGGGAAAGCCCGGATGCCCAGTGCTGTTGTGCCTGTAGGTAGGGCGCCAAGGGAAGGGGAAGAGCAGCAAGAGCTTTCAGGGCTGGGCCCTTCCCTGTGGGAGAAGGAGCCGGACGTTTGCCTTTTCGGAAAGAGGCTCTGCCGAGGCCGAGGGCCATGAGATGTTCCGTCTCTGGGAAAGCACGGATGCCCAGTGCTGTTGTGCCTGTAGGTAGGGCGCCAAGGGAAGGGGAAGAGCAGCAAGAGCTTTCAGGGCTGGGCCCTTCCCTGTGGGAGAAGGAGCCGGACGTTTGCCTTTTCGGAAAGAGGCTCTGCCGAGGCCGAGGCCCATGAGATGTTCCGTCTCTGGGAAAGCCCGGATGCCCAGTGCTGTTGTGCCTGTAGGTAGGGCGCCAAGGGAAGGGGAAGAGCAGCAAGAGCTTTCAGGGCTGGGCCCTTCCCTGTGGGAGAAGGAGCCGGACGTTTGCCTTTTCGGAAAGAGGCTCTGCCGAGGCCGAGGGCCATGAGATGTTCCGTCTCTGGGAAAGCCCGGATGCCCAGTGCTGTTGTGCCTGTAGATAGGGCGCCAAGGGAAGGGGAAGAGCAGCAAGAGCTTTCAGGGCTGGGCCCTTCCCTGTGGGAGAAGGAGCCGGACGTTTGCCTTTTCGGAAAGAGGCTCTGCCGAGGCCGAGGGCCATGAGATGTTCCGTGTCTGGGAAAGCCCGGATGCCCAGTGCTGTTGTGCCTGTAGATAGGGCGCCAAGGGAAGGGGAAGAGCAGCAAGAGCTTTCAGGGCTGGGCCCTTCCCTGTGGGAGAAGGAGCCGGACGTTTGCCTTTTCGGAAAGAGGCTCTGCCGAGGCCGAGGGCCATGAGATGTTCCGTCTCTGGGAAAGCCCGGATGCCCAGTGCTGTTGTGCCTGTAGGTAGGGCGCCAAGGGAAGGGGAAGAGCAGCAAGAGCTTTCAGGGCTGGGCCCTTCCCTGTGGGAGAAGGAGCCGGACGTTTGCCTTTTCGGAAAGAGGCTCTGCCGAGGCCGAGGGCCATGAGATGTTCCGTCTCTGGGAAAGCCCGGATGCCCAGTGCTGTTGTGCCTGTAGGTAGGGCGCCAAGGGAAGGGGAAGAGCAGCAAGAGCTTTCAGGGCTGGGCCCTTTCCTGTGGGAGAAGGAGCCGGACGTTTGCCTTTTCGGAAAGAGGCTCTGCCGAGGCCGAGGGCCATGAGATGTTCCGTCTCTGGGAAAGCACGGATGCCCAGTGCTGTTGTGCCTGTAGGTAGGGCGCCAAGGGAAGGGGAAGAGCAGCAAGAGCTTTCAGGGCTGGGCCCTTCCCTGTGGGAGAAGGAGCCGGACGTTTGCCTTTTTGGAAAGAGGCTCTGCCGAGGCCGAGGGCCATGAGATGTTCCGTCTCTGGGAAAGCCCGGATCCCCAGTGCTGTTGTGCCTGTAGATATGGCGCCAAGGGAAGGGGAAGAGCAGCAAGAGCTTTCAGGGCTCGCCCTTCCCTGTGGGAGAAGGAGCCGGACGTTTGCCTTTTCGGAAAGAGGCTCTGCCGAGGCTGAGGGCCATGAGATGTTCCGTCTCTGGGAAAGCCCGGATCCCCAGTGCTGTTGTGCCTGTAGGTAGGGCGCCAAGGGAAGGGGAAGAGCAGCAAGAGCTTTCAGGGCTGGGCCCTTCCCTGTGGGAGAAGGAGCCGGACGTTTGCCTTTTCGGAAAGAGGCTCTGCCGAGGCCGAGGGCCATGAGATGTTCCGTCTCTGGGAAAGCCCGGATGCCCAGTGCTGTTGTGCCTGTAGGTAGGGCGCCAAGGGAAGGGGAAGAGCAGCAAGAGCTTTCAGGGCTGGGCCCTTCCCTGTGGGAGAAGGAGCCGGACGTTTGCCTTTTCGGAAAGAGGCTCTGCCGAGGCCGAGGGCCATGAGATGTTCCGTGTCTGGGAAAGCCCGGATCCCCAGTGCTGTTGTGCCTGTAGGTAGGGCGCCTTGGGAAGGGGAAGAGCAGCAAGAGCTTTCAGGGCTGGGCCCTTCCCTGTGGGAGAAGGAGCCGGACGTTTGCCTTTTCGGAAAGAGGCTCTGCCGAGGCCGAGGGCCATGAGATGTTCCGTGTCTGGGAAAGCCCGGATCCCCAGTGCTGTTGTGCCTGTAGGTAGGGCGCCAAGGGAAGGGGAAGAGCAGCAAGAGCTTTCAGGGCTGGGCCCTTCCCTGTGGGAGAAGGAGCCGGACGTTTGCCTTTTCGGAAAGAGGCTCTGCCGAGGCCGAGGGCCATGAGATGTTCCGTCTCTGGGAAAGCCCGGATGCCCAGTGCTGTTGTGCCTGTAGGTAGGGCGCCAAGGGAAGGGGAAGAGCAGCAAGAGCTTTCAGGGCTGGGCCCTTCCCTGTGGGAGAAGGAGCCGGACGTTTGCCTTTTCGGAAAGAGGCTCTGCCGAGGCCGAGGGCCATGAGATGTTCCGTCTCTGGGAAAGCCCGGATGCCCAGTGCTGTTGTGCCTGTACACAGGGCGCCAAGGGAAGGGGAAGAGCAGCAAGAGCTTTCAGGGCTGGGCCCTTCCCTGTGGGAGAAGGAGCCGGACGTTTGCCTTTTCGGAAAGAGGCTCTGCCGAGGCCGAGGGCCATGAGATGTTGCGTCTCTGGGAAAGCCCGGATGCCCAGTGCTGTTGTGCCTGTAGGTAGGGCGCCAAGGGAAGGGGAAGAGCAGCAAGAGCTTTCAGGGCTGGGCCCTTCCCTGTGGGAGAAGGAGCCGGACGTTTGCCTTTTCGGAAAGAGGCTCTGCCGAGGCCGAGGCCCATGAGATGTTCCGTCTCTGGGAAAGCCCGGATGCCCAGTGCTGTTGTGCCTGTAGGTAGGGCGCCAAGGGAAGGGGAAGAGCAGCAAGAGCTTTCAGGGCTGGGCCCTTCCCTGTGGGAGAAGGAGCCGGACGTTTGCCTTTTCGGAAAGAGGCTCTGCCGAGGCCGAGGGCCATGAGATGTTCCGTCTCTGGGAAAGCCCGGATGCCCAGTGCTGTTGTGCCTGTAGATAGGGCGCCAAGGGAAGGGGAAGAGCAGCAAGAGCTTTCAGGGCTGGGCCCTTCCCTGTGGGAGAAGGAGCCGGACGTTTGCCTTTTCGGAAAGAGGCTCTGCCGAGGCCGAGGGCCATGAGATGTTCCGTCTCTGGGAAAGCCCGGATGCCCAGTGCTGTTGTGCCTGTAGGTAGGGCGCCAAGGGAAGGGGAAGAGCAGCAAGAGCTTTCAGGGCTGGGCCCTTCCCTGTGGGAGAAGGAGCCGGACGTTTGCCTTTTCGGAAAGAGGCTCTGCCGAGGCCGAGGGCCATGAGATGTTCCGTCTCTGGGAAAGCCCGGATGCCCAGTGCTGTTGTGCCTGTAGGTAGGGCGCCAAGGGAAGGGGAAGAGCAGCAAGAGCTTTCAGGGCTGGGCCCTTCCCTGTGGGAGAAGGAGCCGGACGTTTGCCTTTTCGGAAAGAGGCTCTGCCGAGGCCGAGGGCCATGAGATGTTCCGTCTCTGGGAAAGCCCGGATGCCCAGTGCTGTTGTGCCTGTAGGTAGGGCGCCTTGGGAAGGGGAAGAGAAGCAAGAGCTTTCAGGGCTGGGCCCTTCCCTGTGGGAGAAGGAGCCGGACGTTTGCCTTTTCGGAAAGAGGCTCTGCCGAGGCCGAGGGCCATGAGATGTTCCGTCTCTGGGAAAGCCCGGATGCCCAGTGCTGTTGTGCCTGTAGGTAGGGCGCCAAGGGAAGGGGAAGAGCAGCAAGAGCTTTCAGGGCTGGGCCCTTCCCTGTGGGAGAAGGAGCCGGACGTTTGCCTTTTCGGAAAGAGGCTCTGCCGAGGCCGAGGGCCATGAGATGTTCCGTCTCTGGGAAAGCCCGGATGCCCAGTGCTGTTGTGCCTGTAGGTAGGGCGCCAAGGGAAGGGGAAGAGCAGCAAGAGCTTTCAGGGCTGGGCCCTTCCCTGTGGGAGAAGGAGCCGGACGTTTGCCTTTTCGGAAAGAGGCTCTGCCGAGGCCGAGGGCCATGAGATGTTGCATCTCTGGGAAAGCACGGATGCCCAGTGCTGTTGTGCCTGTAGGTAGGGCGCCAAGGGAAGGGGAAGAGCAGCAAGAGCTTTCAGGGCTGGGCCCTTCCCTGTGGGAGAAGGAGCCGGACGTTTGCCTTTTCGGAAAGAGGCTCTGCCGAGGCCGAGGGCCATGAGATGTTCCGTCTCTGGGAAAGCCCGGATGCCCAGTGCTGTTGTGCCTGTAGGTAGGGTGCCAAGGGAAGGGGAAGAGCAGCAAGAGCTTTCAGGGCTGGGCCCTTCCCTGTGGGAGAAGGAGCCGGACGTTTGCCTTTTCAGAAAGAGGCTCTGCCGAGGCCGAGGGCCATGAGATGTTCCGTCTCTGGGAAAGCCCGGATGCCCAGTGCTGTTGTGCCTGTAGGTAGGGCGCCAAGGGAAGGGGAAGAGCAGCAAGAGCTTTCAGGGCTGGGCCCTTCCCTGTGGGAGAAGGAGCCGGACGTTTGCCTTTTCGGAAAGAGGCTCTGCCGAGGCCGAGGGCCATGAGATGTTCCGTCTCTGGGAAAGCCCGGATGCCCAGTGCTGTTGTGCCTGTAGGTAGGGCGCCAAGGGAAGGGGAAGAGCAGCAACAGCTTTCAGGGCTGGGCCCTTCCCTGTGGGAGAAGGAGCCGGACGTTTGCCTTTTTGGAAAGAGGCTCTGCCGAGGACGAGGGCCATGAGATGTTCCGTCTCTGGGAAAGCCCGGATGCCCAGTGCTGTTGTGCCTGTAGGTAGGGCGCCAAGGGAAGGGGAAGAGCAGCAAGAGCTTTCAGGGCTGGGCCCTTCCCTGTGGGAGAAGGAGCCGGACGTTTGCCTTTTCGGAAAGAGGCTCTGCCGAGGCCGAGGGCCATGAGATGTTCCGTCTCTGGGAAAGCCCGGATGCCCAGTGCTGTTGTGCCTGTAGGTAGGGCGCCAAGGGAAGGGGAAGAGCAGCAAGAGCTATCAGGGCTGGGCCCTTCCCTGTGGGAGAAGGAGCCGGACGTTTGCCTTTTCGGAAAGAGGCTCTGCCGAGGCCGAGGCCCATGAGATGTTCCGTCTCTGGGAAAGCCCGGATCCCCAGTGCTGTTGTGCCTGTAGGTAGGGCGCCAAGGGAAGGGGAAGAGCAGCAAGAGCTTTCAGGGCTGGGCCCTTCCCTGTGGGAGAAGGAGCCGGACGTTTGCCTTTTCGGAAAGAGGCTCTGCCGAGGCCGAGGGCCATGAGATGTTCCGTGTCTGGGAAAGCCCGGCTGCCCAGTGCTGTTGTGCCTGTAGGTAGGGCGCCAAGGGAAGGGGAAGAGCAGCAAGAGCTATCAGGGCTGGGCCCTTCCCTGTGGGAGAAGGAGCCGGACGTTTGCCTTTTCGGAAAGAGGCTCTGCCGAGGCCGAGGGCCATGAGATGTTCCGTCTCTGGGAAAGCCCGGATCCCCAGTGCTGTTGTGCCTGTAGGTAGGGCGCCAAGGGAAGGGGAAGAGCAGCAAGAGCTTTCAGGGCTGGGCCCTTCCCTGTGGGAGAAGGAGCCGGACGTTTGCCTTTTCGGAAAGAGGCTCTGCCGAGGCCGAGGGCCATGAGATGTTCCGTCTCTGGGAAAGCCCGGATGCCCAGTGCTGTTGTGCCTGTAGATAGGGCGCCAAGGGAAGGGGAAGAGCAGCAACAGCTATCAGGGCTGGGCCCTTCCCTGTGGGAGAAGGAGCCGGACGTTTGCCTTTTCGGAAAGAGGCTCTGCCGAGGCCGAGGGCCATGAGATGTTCCGTCTCTGGGAAAGCCCGGATGCCCAGTGCTGTTGTGCCTGTAGGTAGGGTGCCAAGGGAAGGGGAAGAGCAGCAAGAGCTTTCAGGGCTGGGCCCTTCCCTGTGGGAGAAGGAGCCGGACGTTTGCCTTTTCGGAAAGAGGCTCTGCCGAGGCCGAGGGCCATGAGATGTTCCGTCTCTGGGAAAGCCCGGATGCCCAGTGCTGTTGTGCCTGTAGGTAGGGCGCCAAGGGAAGGGGAAGAGCAGCAAGAGCTTTCAGGGCTGGGCCCTTCCCTGTGGGAGAAGGAGCCGCACGTTTGCCTTTTCGGAAAGAGGCTCTGCCGAGGCCGAGGGCCATGAGATGTTCCGTCTCTGGGAAAGCCCGGATGCCCAGTGCTGTTGTGCCTGTAGGTAGGGCGCCAAGGGAAGGGGAAGAGCAGCAAGAGCTATCAGGGCTGGGCCCTTCCCTGTGGGAGAAGGAGCCGGACGTTTGCCTTTTCGGAAAGAGGCTCTGCCGAGGCCGAGGGCCATGAGATGTTCCGTCTCTGGGAAAGCCCGGATGCCCAGTGCTGTTGTGCCTGTAGATAGGGCGCCAAGGGAAGGGGAAGAGCAGCAAGAGCTTTCAGGGCTGGGCTCTTCCCTGTGGGAGAAGGAGCCGGACGTTTGCCTTTTCGGAAAGAGGCTCTGCCGAGGCCGAGGGCCATGAGATGTTCCGTCTCTGGGAAAGCCCGGCTGCCCAGTGCTGTTGTGCCTGTAGATAGGGCGCCAAGGGAAGGGGAAGAGCAGCAAGAGCTTTCAGGGCTGGGCCCTTCCCTGTGGGAGAAGGAGCCGGACGTTTGCCTTTTCGGAAAGAGGCTCTGCCGAGGCCGAGGGCCATGAGATGTTCCGTCTCTGGGAAAGCCCGGATGCCCAGTGCTGTTGTGCCTGTAGGTAGGGCGCCAAGGGAAGGGGAAGAGCAGCAAGAGCTTTCAGGGCTGGGCCCTTCCCTGTGGGAGAAGGAGCCGGACGTTTGCCTTTTCGGAAAGAGGCTCTGCCGAGGCCGAGGCCCATGAGATGTTCCGTCTCTGGGAAAGCCCGGATGCCCAGTGCGGTTGTGCCTGTAGATAGGGCACCAAGGGAAGGGAAGAGCAGCAAGAGCTTTCAGGGCTGGGCCCTTCCCTGTGGGAGAAGGAGCCGGACGTTTGCCTTTTCGGAAAGAGGCTCTGCCGAGGCCGAGGCCCATGAGATGTTCCGTGTCTGGGAAAGCCCGGCTGCCCAGTGCTGTTGTGCCTGTAGGTAGGGCGCCAAGGGAAGGGGAAGAGCAGCAAGAGCTTTCAGGGCTGGGCCCTTCCCTGTGGGAGAAGGAGCCGGACGTTTGCCTTTTCGGAAAGAGGCTCTGCCGAGGCCGAGGGCCATGAGATGTTCCGTCTCTGGGAAAGCCCGGATGCCCAGTGCTGTTGTGCCTGTAGGTAGGGCGGCAAGGGAAGGGGAAGAGCAGCAAGAGCTTTCAGGGCTGGGCCCTTCCCTGTGGGAGAAGGAGCCGGACGTTTGCCTTTTCGGAAAGAGGCTCTGACGAGGCCGAGGGCCATGAGATGTTCCGTCTCTGGGAAAGCCCGGATGCCCAGTGCTGTTGTGCCTGTAGATAGGGCGCCAAGGGAAGGGGAAGAGCAGCAAGAGCTTTCAGGGCTGGGCCCTTCCCTGTGGGAGAAGGAGCCGGACGTTTGCCTTTTCGGAAAGAGGCTCTGCCGAGGCCGAGGGCCATGAGATGTTGCATCTCTGGGAAAGCACGGATCTCCAGTGCTGTTGTGCCTGTAGGTAGGGCGCCAAGGGAAGGGGAAGAGCAGCAAGAGCTTTCAGGGCTGGGCCCTTCCCTGTGGGAGAAGGAGCCGGACGTTTGCCTTTTCGGAAAGAGGCTCTGCCGAGGCCGAGGGCCATGAGATGTTCCGTGTCTGGGAAAGCCCGGATGCCCAGTGCTGTTGTGCCTGTAGGTAGGGCGCCAAGGGAAGGGGAAGAGCAGCAAGAGCTTTCAGGGCTGGGCCCTTCCCTGTGGGAGAAGGAGCCGGACGTTTGCCTTTTCGGAAAGAGGCTCTGCCGAGGCCGAGGGCCATGAGATGTTCCGTCTCTGGGAAAGCCCGGATGCCCAGTGCTGTTGTGCCTGTAGGTAGGGCGCCAAGGGAAGGGGAAGAGCAGCAAGAGCTTTCAGGGCTGGGCCCTTCCCTGTGGGAGAAGGAGCCGGACGTTTGCCTTTTCGGAAAGAGGCTCTGCCGAGGCCGAGGGCCATGAGATGTTCCGTCTCTGGGAAAGCCCGGATGCCCAGTGCTGTTGTGCCTGTAGGTAGGGCGCCAAGGGAAGGGGGAGAGCAGCAACAGCTATGAGGGCTGGGCCCTTCCCTGTGGGAGAAGGAGCCGGACGTTTGCCTTTTCGGAAAGAGGCTCTGCCGAGGCCGAGGGCCATGAGATGTTCCGTGTCTGGGAAAGCCCGGATGCCCAGTGCTGTTGTGCCTGTAGGTAGGGCGCCAAGGGAAGGGGAAGAGCAGCAAGAGCTTTCAGGGCTGGGCCCTTCCCTGTGGGAGAAGGAGCCGGACGTTTGCCTTTTCGGAAAGAGGCTCTGCCGAGGCCGAGGGCCATGAGATGTTCCGTGTCTGGGAAAGCCCGGCTGCCCAGTGCTGTTGTGCCTGTAGGTAGGGCGCCAAGGGAAGGGGAAGAGCAGCAAGAGCTATCAGGGCTGGGCCCTTCCCTGTGGGAGAAGGAGCCGGACGTTTGCCTTTTCGGAAAGAGGCTCTGCCGAGGCCGAGGGCCATGAGATGTTCCGTCTCTGGGAAAGCCCGGATCCCCAGTGCTGTTGTGCCTGTAGGTAGGGCGCCAAGGGAAGGGGAAGAGCAGCAAGAGCTTTCAGGGCTGGGCCCTTCCCTGTGGGAGAAGGAGCCGGACGTTTGCCTTTTCGGAAAGAGGCTCTGCCGAGGCCGAGGGCCATGAGATGTTCCGTCTCTGGGAAAGCCCGGATGCCCAGTGCTGTTGTGCCTGTAGATAGGGCGCCAAGGGAAGGGGAAGAGCAGCAACAGCTATCAGGGCTGGGCCCTTCCCTGTGGGAGAAGGAGCCGGACGTTTGCCTTTTCGGAAAGAGGCTCTGCCGAGGCCGAGGGCCATGAGATGTTCCGTCTCTGGGAAAGCCCGGATGCCCAGTGCTGTTGTGCCTGTAGGTAGGGTGCCAAGGGAAGGGGAAGAGCAGCAAGAGCTTTCAGGGCTGGGCCCTTCCCTGTGGGAGAAGGAGCCGGACGTTTGCCTTTTCGGAAAGAGGCTCTGCCGAGGCCGAGGGCCATGAGATGTTCCGTCTCTGGGAAAGCCCGGATGCCCAGTGCTGTTGTGCCTGTAGGTAGGGCGCCAAGGGAAGGGGAAGAGCAGCAAGAGCTTTCAGGGCTGGGCCCTTCCCTGTGGGAGAAGGAGCCGCACGTTTGCCTTTTCGGAAAGAGGCTCTGCCGAGGCCGAGGGCCATGAGATGTTCCGTCTCTGGGAAAGCCCGGATGCCCAGTGCTGTTGTGCCTGTAGGTAGGGCGCCAAGGGAAGGGGAAGAGCAGCAAGAGCTATCAGGGCTGGGCCCTTCCCTGTGGGAGAAGGAGCCGGACGTTTGCCTTTTCGGAAAGAGGCTCTGCCGAGGCCGAGGGCCATGAGATGTTCCGTCTCTGGGAAAGCCCGGATGCCCAGTGCTGTTGTGCCTGTAGATAGGGCGCCAAGGGAAGGGGAAGAGCAGCAAGAGCTTTCAGGGCTGGGCTCTTCCCTGTGGGAGAAGGAGCCGGACGTTTGCCTTTTCGGAAAGAGGCTCTGCCGAGGCCGAGGGCCATGAGATGTTCCGTCTCTGGGAAAGCCCGGCTGCCCAGTGCTGTTGTGCCTGTAGATAGGGCGCCAAGGGAAGGGGAAGAGCAGCAAGAGCTTTCAGGGCTGGGCCCTTCCCTGTGGGAGAAGGAGCCGGACGTTTGCCTTTTCGGAAAGAGGCTCTGCCGAGGCCGAGGGCCATGAGATGTTCCGTCTCTGGGAAAGCCCGGATGCCCAGTGCTGTTGTGCCTGTAGGTAGGGCGCCAAGGGAAGGGGAAGAGCAGCAAGAGCTTTCAGGGCTGGGCCCTTCCCTGTGGGAGAAGGAGCCGGACGTTTGCCTTTTCGGAAAGAGGCTCTGCCGAGGCCGAGGCCCATGAGATGTTCCGTCTCTGGGAAAGCCCGGATGCCCAGTGCGGTTGTGCCTGTAGATAGGGCACCAAGGGAAGGGAAGAGCAGCAAGAGCTTTCAGGGCTGGGCCCTTCCCTGTGGGAGAAGGAGCCGGACGTTTGCCTTTTCGGAAAGAGGCTCTGCCGAGGCCGAGGCCCATGAGATGTTCCGTGTCTGGGAAAGCCCGGCTGCCCAGTGCTGTTGTGCCTGTAGGTAGGGCGCCAAGGGAAGGGGAAGAGCAGCAAGAGCTTTCAGGGCTGGGCCCTTCCCTGTGGGAGAAGGAGCCGGACGTTTGCCTTTTCGGAAAGAGGCTCTGCCGAGGCCGAGGGCCATGAGATGTTCCGTCTCTGGGAAAGCCCGGATGCCCAGTGCTGTTGTGCCTGTAGGTAGGGCGGCAAGGGAAGGGGAAGAGCAGCAAGAGCTTTCAGGGCTGGGCCCTTCCCTGTGGGAGAAGGAGCCGGACGTTTGCCTTTTCGGAAAGAGGCTCTGCCGAGGCCGAGGGCCATGAGATGTTGCATCTCTGGGAAAGCACGGATCTCCAGTGCTGTTGTGCCTGTAGGTAGGGCGCCAAGGGAAGGGGAAGAGCAGCAAGAGCTTTCAGGGCTGGGCCCTTCCCTGTGGGAGAAGGAGCCGGACGTTTGCCTTTTCGGAAAGAGGCTCTGCCGAGGCCGAGGGCCATGAGATGTTCCGTGTCTGGGAAAGCCCGGATGCCCAGTGCTGTTGTGCCTGTAGGTAGGGCGCCAAGGGAAGGGGAAGAGCAGCAAGAGCTTTCAGGGCTGGGCCCTTCCCTGTGGGAGAAGGAGCCGGACGTTTGCCTTTTCGGAAAGAGGCTCTGCCGAGGCCGAGGGCCATGAGATGTTCCGTGTCTGGGAAAGCCCGGATGCCCAGTGCTGTTGTGCCTGTAGGTAGGGCGCCAAGGGAAGGGGAAGAGCAGCAAGAGCTTTCAGGGCTGGGCCCTTCCCTGTGGGAGAAGGAGCCGGACGTTTGCCTTTTCGGAAAGAGGCTCTGCCGAGGCCGAGGGCCATGAGATGTTCCGTCTCTGGGAAAGCCCGGATGCCCAGTGCTGTTGTGCCTGTAGATAGGGCGCCAAGGGAAGGGGGAGAGCAGCAACAGCTATGAGGGCTGGGCCCTTCCCTGTGGGAGAAGGAGCCGGACGTTTGCCTTTTCGGAAAGAGGCTCTGCCGAGGCCGAGGGCCATGAGATGTTCCGTCTCTGGGAAAGCCCGGATGCCCAGTGCTGTTGTGCCTGTAGGTAGGGCGCCAAGGGAAGGGGAAGAGCAGCAAGAGCTTTCAGGGCTGGGCCCTTCCCTGTGGGAGAAGGAGCCGGACGTTTGCCTTTTCGGAAAGAGGCTCTGCCGAGGCCGAGGGCCATGAGATGTTCCGTCTCTGGGAAAGCCCGGATGCCCAGTGCTGTTGTGCCTGTAGGTAGGGCGCCAAGGGAAGGGGAAGAGCAGCAAGAGCTTTCAGGGCTGGGCCCTTCCCTGTGGGAGAAGGAGCCGGACGTTTGCCTTTTTGGAAAGAGGCTCTGCCGATGCCGAGGGCCATGAGATGTTCCGTCTCTGGGAAAGCCCGGATGCCCAGTGCTGTTGTGCCTGTAGGTAGGGCGCCAAGGGAAGGGGAAGAGCAGCAAGAGCTTTCAGGGCTGGGCCCTTCCCTGTGGGAGAAGGAGCCGGACGTTTGCCTTTTCGGAAAGAGGCTCTGCCGAGGCCGAGGGCCATGAGATGTTCCGTCTCTGGGAAAGCCCGGATGCCCAGTGCTGTTGTGCCTGTAGGTAGGGCGCCTTGGGAAGGGGAAGAGCAGCAAGAGCTTTCAGGGCTGGGCCCTTCCCTGTGGGAGAAGGAGCCGGACGTTTGCCTTTTCGGAAAGAGGCTCTGCCGAGGCCGAGGGCCATGAGATGTTCCGTCTCTGGGAAAGCCCGGATGCCCAGTGCTGTTGTGCCTGTAGGTAGGGCGCCAAGGGAAGGGGAAGAGCAGCAAGAGCTTTCAGGGCTGGGCCCTTCCCTGTGGGAGAAGGAGCCGGACGTTTGCCTTTTCGGAAAGAGGCTCTGCCGAGGCCGAGGGCCATGAAATGTTCCGTCTCTGGGAAAGCCCGGATGCCCAGTGCTGTTGTGCCTGTAGGTAGGGCGCCAAGGGAAGGGGAAGAGCAGCAAGAGCTTTCAGGGCTGGGCCCTTCCCTGTGGGAGAAGGAGCCGGACGTTTGCCTTTTCGGAAAGAGGCTCTGCCGAGGCCGAGGGCCATGAGATGTTCCGTCTCTGGGAAAGCCCGGATGCCCAGTGCTGTTGTGCCTGTAGATAGGGCGCCAAGGGAAGGGGAAGAGCAGCAAGAGCTTTCAGGGCTGGGCCCTTCCCTGTGGGAGAAGGAGCCGGACGTTTGCCTTTTCGGAAAGAGGCTCTGCCGAGGCCGAGGGCCATGAGATGTTCCGTGTCTGGGAAAGCCCGGATGCCCAGTGCTGTTGTGCCTGTAGGTAGGGCGCCAAGGGAAGGGGAAGAGCAGCAAGAGCTTTCAGGGCTGGGCCCTTCCCTGTGGGAGAAGGAGCCGGACGTTTGCCTTTTCGGAAAGAGGCTCTGCCGAGGCCGAGGCCCATGAGATGTTCCGTCTCTGGGAAAGCCCAGATCCCCAGTGCTGTTGTGCCTGTAGATAGGGCGCCAAGGGAAGGGGAAGAGCAGCAAGAGCTTTCAGGGCTGGGCCCTTCCCTGTGGGAGAAGGAGCCGGACGTTTGCCTTTTCGGAAAGAGGCTCTGCCGAGGCCGAGGGCCATGAGATGTTCCGTGTCTGGGAAAGCCCGGATGCCCAGTGCTGTTGTGCCTGTAGGTAGGGCGGCAAGGGAAGGGGAAGAGCAGCAAGAGCTTTCAGGGCTGGGCCCTTCCCTGTGGGAGAAGGAGCCGGACGTTTGCCTTTTCGGAAAGAGGCTCTGCCGAGGCCGAGGGCCATGAGATGTTCCGTGTCTGGGAAAGCCCGGATGCCCAGTGCTGTTGTGCCTGTAGGTAGGGCGCCAAGGGAAGGGGAAGAGCAGCAAGATCTTTCAGGGCTGGGCCCTTCCCTGTGGGAGAAGGAGCCGGACGTTTGCCTTTTCGGAAAGAGGCTCTGCCGAGGCCGAGGGCCATGAGATGTTCCGTCTCTGGGAAAGCCCGGATGCCCACTGCTGTTGTGCCTGTAGATAGGGCGCCAAGGGAAGGGGAAGAGCAGCAAGAGCTTTCAGGGCTGGGCCCTTCCCTGTGGGAGAAGGAGCCGGACGTTTGCCTTTTCGGAAAGAGGCTCTGCCGAGGCCGAGGCCCATGAGATGTTCCGTCTCTGGGAAAGCCCGGATGCCCAGTGCTGTTGTGCCTGTAGATAGGGCGCCAAGGGAAGGGGAAGAGCAGCAAGAGCTTTCAGGGCTGGGCCCTTCCCTGTGGGAGAAGGAGCCGGACGTTTGCCTTTTCGGAAAGAGGCTCTGCCGAGGCCGAGGGCCATGAGATGTTCCGTGTCTGGGAAAGCCCGGCTGCCCAGTGCTGTTGTGCCTGTAGGTAGGGCGCCAAGGGAAGGGGAAGAGCAGCAACAGCTTTCAGGGCTGGGCCCTTCCCTGTGGGAGAAGGAGCCGGACGTTTGCCTTTTCGGAAAGAGGCTCTGCCGAGGCCGAGGGCCATGAGATGTTCCGTCTCTGGGAAAGCCCGGATGCCCAGTGCTGTTGTGCCTGTAGGTAGGGCGCCTTGGGAAGGGGAAGAGCAGCAAGAGCTTTCAGGGCTGGGCCCTTCCCTGTGGGAGAAGGAGCCGGACGTTTGCCTTTTCGGAAAGAGGCTCTGCCGAGGCCGAGGGCCATGAGATGTTCCGTGTCTGGGAAAGCCCGGATGCCCAGTGCTGTTGTGCCTGTAGGTAGGGCGCCAAGGGAAGGGGAAGAGCAGCAAGAGCTTTCAGGGCTGGGCCCTTCCCTGTGGGAGAAGGAGCCGGACGTTTGCCTTTTCGGAAAGAGGCTCTGCCGAGGCCGAGGGCCATGAGATGTTCCGTCTCTGGGAAAGCCCGGATGCCCAGTGCTGTTGTGCCTGTAGATAGGGCGCCAAGGGAAGGGGAAGAGCAGCAAGAGCTTTCAGGGCTGGGCCCTTCCCTGTGGGAGAAGGAGCCGGACGTTTGCCTTTTCGGAAAGAGGCTCTGCCGAGGCCGAGGGCCATGAGATGTTCCGTCTCTGGGAAAGCCCGGATGCCCAGTGCTGTTGTGCCTGTATGTAGGGCGCCAAGGGAAGGGGAAGAGCAGCAAGAGCTTTCAGGGCTGGGCCCTTCCCTGTGGGAGAAGGAGCCGGACGTTTGCCTTTTCGGAAAGAGGCTCTGCCGAGGCCGAGGGCCATGAGATGTTCCGTCTCTGGGAAAGCCCGGATGCCCAGTGCTGTTGTGCCTGTAGATAGGGCGCCAAGGGAAGGGGAAGAGCAGCAAGAGCTTTCAGGGCTGGGCCCTTCCCTGTGGGAGAAGGAGCCGGACGTTTGCCTTTTCGGAAAGAGGCTCTGCCGAGGCCGAGGGCCATGAGATGTTCCGTCTCTGGGAAAGCCCGGATGCCCAGTGCTGTTGTGCCTGTAGGTAGGGCGCCAAGGGAAGGGGAAGAGCAGCAAGAGCTTTCAGGGCTGGGCCCTTCCCTGTGGGAGAAGGAGCCGGACGTTTGCCTTTTCGGAAAGAGGCTCTGCCGAGGCCGAGGGCCATGAGATGTTCCGTCTCTGGGAAAGCCCGGATGCCCAGTGCTGTTGTGCCTGTAGATAGGGCGGCAAGGGAAGGGGAAGAGCAGCAAGAGCTTTCAGGGCTGGGCCCTTCCCTGTGGGAGAAGGAGCCGGACGTTTGCCTTTTCGGAAAGAGGCTCTGCCGAGGCCGAGGGCCATGAGATGTTCCGTCTCTGGGAAAGCCCGGATGCCCAGTGCTGTTGTGCCTGTAGATAGGGCGCCAAGGGAAGGGGAAGAGCAGCAAGAGCTTTCAGGGCTGGGCCCTTCCCTGTGGGAGAAGGAGCCGGACGTTTGCCTTTTCGGAAAGAGGCTCTGCCGAGGCCGAGGGCCATGAGATGTTCCGTGTCTGGGAAAGCCCGGATGCCCAGTGCTGTTGTGCCTGTAGGTAGGGCGCCAAGGGAAGGGGAAGAGCAGCAAGAGCTTTCAGGGCTGGGCCCTTCCCTGTGGGAGAAGGAGCCGGACGTTTGCCTTTTCGGAAAGAGGCTCTGCCGAGGCCGAGGGCCATGAGATGTTCCGTCTCTGGGAAAGCCCGGATGCCCAGTGCTGTTGTGCCTGTAGGTAGGGCGCCAAGGGAAGGGGAAGAGCAGCAAGAGCTTTCAGGGCTGGGCCCTTCCCTGTGGGAGAAGGAGCCGGACGTTTGCCTTTTCGGAAAGAGGCTCTGCCGAGGCCGAGGGCCATGAGATGTTCCGTCTCTGGGAAAGCCCGGATGCCCAGTGCTGTTGTGCCTGTAGGTAGGGCGCCAAGGGAAGGGGAAGAGCAGCAACAGCTATCAGGGCTGGGCCCTTCCCTGTGGGAGAAGGAGCCGGACGTCTGCCTTTTCGGAAAGAGGCTCTGCCGAGGCCGAGGCCCATGAGATGTTCCGTCTCTGGGAAAGCCCGGATGCCCAGTGCTGTTGTGCCTGTAGATAGGGTGCCATGGCAACGGGAAGAGCAGCAACAGCTTTCAGGTCTGGGCCGTTCCCTGTGGGAGAAGGAGCCGGACGTTTGCCTTTTCGGAAAGAGGCTCTGCCGAGGCCGAGGGCCATGAGATGTTCCGTGTCTGGGAAAGCCCGGATCCCCAGTGCTGTTGTGCCTGTAGGTAGGGCGCCAAGGGAAGGGGAAGAGCAGCAAGAGCTTTCAGGGCTGGGCCCTTCCCTGTGGGAGAAGGAGCCGGACGTTTGCCTTTTCGGAAAGAGGCTCTGCCGAGGCCGAGGGCCATGAGATGTTCCGTCTCTGGGAAAGCCCGGATGCCCAGTGCTGTTGTGCCTGTAGTTAGGGCGCCAAGGGAAGGGGAAGAGCAGCAAGAGCTTTCAGGGCTGGGCCCTTCCCTGTGGGAGAAGGAGGCGGACGTTTGCCTTTTCGGAAAGAGGCTCTGCCGAGGCCGAGGGCCATGAGATGTTCCGTGTCTGGGAAAGCCCGGATCCCCAGTGCTGTTGTGCCTGTAGATAGGGCGCCAAGGGAAGGGGAAGAGCAGCAAGAGCTTTCAGGGCTGGGCCCTTCCCTGTGGGAGAAGGAGCCGGACGTTTGCCTTTTCGGAAAGAGGCTCTGCCGTGGCCGAGGGCCATGAGATGTTCCGTCTCTGGGAAAGCCCGGATGCCCAGTGCTGTTGTGCCTGTAGGTAGGGCGGCAAGGGAAGGGGAAGAGCAGCAAGAGCTTTCAGGGCTGGGCCCTTCCCTGTGGGAGAAGGAGCCGGACGTTTGCCTTTTCGGAAAGAGGCTCTGCCGAGGCCGAGGGCCATGAGATGTTCCGTCTCTGGGAAAGCCCGGATGCCCAGTGCTGTTGTGCCTGTAGGTAGGGCGGCAAGGGAAGGGGAAGAGCAGCAAGAGCTTTCAGGGCTGGGCCCTTCCCTGTGGGAGAAGGAGCCGGACGTTTGCCTTTTCGGAAAGAGGCTCTGCCGAGGCCGAGGGCCATGAGATGTTCCGTCTCTGGGAAAGGCCGGATGCCCAGTGCTGTTGTGCCTGTAGGTAGGGCGCCTTGGGAAGGGGAAGAGCAGCAAGAGCTTTCAGGGCTGGGCCCTTCCCTGTGGGAGAAGGAGCCGGACGTTTGCCTTTTCGGAAAGAGGCTCTGCCGAGGCCGAGGGCCATGAGATGTTCCGTCTCTGGGAAAGCCCGGATGCCCAGTGCTGTTGTGCCTGTAGATAGGGCGCCAAGGGAAGGGGAAGAGCAGCAAGAGCTTTCAGGGCTGGGCCCTTCCCTGTGGGAGAAGGAGCCGGACGTTTGCCTTTTCGGAAAGAGGCTCTTCCGATGCCGAGGGCCATGAGATGTTCCGTCTCTGGGAAAGCCCGGATGCCCAGTGCTGTTGTGCCTGTAGGTAGGGCGCCAAGGGAAGGGGAAGAGCAGCAAGAGCTTTCAGGGCTGGGCCCTTCCCTGTGGGAGAAGGAGCCGGACGTTTGCCTTTTCGGAAAGAGGCTCTGCCGAGGCCGAGGGCCATGAGATGTTCCGTCTCTGGGAAAGCCCGGATGCCCAGTGCTGTTGTGCCTGTAGGTAGGGCGCCTTGGGAAGGGGAAGAGCAGCAACAGCTATCAGGGCTGGGCCCTTCCCTGTGGGAGAAGGAGCCGGACGTCTGCCTTTTCGGAAAGAGGCTCTGCCGAGGCCGAGGGCCATGAGATGTTCCGTCTCTGGGAAAGCCCGGATGCCCAGTGCTGTTGTGCCTGTAGGTAGGGCGCCAAGGGAAGGGGAAGAGCAGCAAGAGCTTTCAGGGCTGGGCCCTTCCCTGTGGGAGAAGGAGCCGGACGTTTGCCTTTTCGGAAAGAGGCTCTGCCGAGGCCGAGGGCCATGAGATGTTCCGTGTCTGGGAAAGCCCGGATGCCCAGTGCTGTTGTGCCTGTAGGTAGGGCGCCTTGGGAAGGGGAAGAGCAGCAAGAGCTTTCAGGGCTGGGCCCTTCCCTGTGGGAGAAGGAGCCGGACGTTTGCCTTTTCGGAAAGAGGCTCTGCCGAGGCCGAGGGCCATGAGATGTTCCGTGTCTGGGAAAGCCCGGATGCCCAGTGCTGTTGTGCCTGTAGGTAGGGCGCCAAGGGAAGGGGAAGAGCAGCAAGAGCTTTCAGGGCTGGGCCCTTCCCTGTGGGAGAAGGAGCCGGACGTTTGCCTTTTCGGAAAGAGGCTCTGCCGAGGCCGAGGGCCATGAGATGTTCCGTCTCTGGGAAAGCCCGGATGCCCAGTGCTGTTGTGCCTGTAGGTAGGGCGCCAAGGGAAGGGGAAGAGCAGCAACAGCTATCAGGGCTGGGCCCTTCCCTGTGGGAGAAGGAGCCGGACGTTTGCCTTTTCGGAAAGAGGCTCTGCCGAGGCTGAGGGCCATGAGATGTTCCGTCTCTGGGAAAGCCCGGATCCCCAGTGCTGTTGTGCCTGTAGGTAGGGCGCCAAGGGAAGGGGAAGAGCAGCAAGAGCTTTCAGGGCTGGGCCCTTCCCTGTGGGAGAAGGAGCCGGACGTTTGCCTTTTCGGAAAGAGGCTCTGCCGAGGCCGAGGGCCATGAGATGTTCCGTCTCTGGGAAAGCCCGGATGCCCAGTGCTGTTGTGCCTGTAGATAGGGCGCCAAGGGAAGGGGAAGAGCAGCAAGAGCTTTCAGGGCTGGGCCCTTCCCTGTGGGAGAAGGAGCCGGACGTTTGCCTTTTCGGAAAGAGGCTCTTCCGATGCTGAGGGCCATGAGATGTTCCGTCTCTGGGAAAGCCCGGATGCCCAGTGCTGTTGTGCCTGTAGGTAGGGCGCCAAGGGAAGGGGAAGAGCAGCAAGAGCTTTCAGGGCTGGGCCCTTCCCTGTGGGAGAAGGAGCCGGACGTTTGCCTTTTCGGAAAGAGGCTCTGCCGAGGCCGAGGGCCATGAGATGTTCCGTCTCTGGGAAAGCCCGGATGCCCAGTGCTGTTGTGCCTGTAGGTAGGGCGCCAAGGGAAGGGGAAGAGCAGCAACAGCTATCAGGGCTGGGCCCTTCCCTGTGGGAGAAGGAGCCGGACGTCTGCCTTTTCGGAAAGAGGCTCTGCCGAGGCCGAGGCCCATGAGATGTTCCGTCTCTGGGAAAGCCCGGATGCCCAGTGCTGTTGTGCCTGTAGGTAGGGCGCCAAGGGAAGGGGAAGAGCAGCAAGAGCTTTCAGGGCTGGGCCCTTCCCTGTGGGAGAAGGAGCCGGACGTTTGCCTTTTCGGAAAGAGGCTCTGCCGAGGCCGAGGGCCATGAGATGTTCCGTGTCTGGGAAAGCCCGGATCCCCAGTGCTGTTGTGCCTGTAGGTAGGGCGCCAAGGGAAGGGGAAGAGCAGCAAGAGCTTTCAGGGCTGGGCCCTTCCCTGTGGGAGAAGGAGCCGGACGTTTGCCTTTTCGGAAAGAGTCTCTGCCGAGGCCGAGGGCCATGAGATGTTCCGTGTCTGGGAAAGCCCGGATGCCCAGTGCTGTTGTGCCTGTAGGTAGGGCGCCTTGGGAAGGGGAAGAGCAGCAAGAGCTTTCAGGGCTGGGCCCTTCCCTGTGGGAGAAGGAGCCGGACGTTTGCCTTTTCGGAAAGAGGCTCTGCCGAGGCCGAGGGCCATGAGATGTTCCGTCTCTGGGAAAGCCCGGATGCCCAGTGCTGTTGTGCCTGTAGATAGGGTGCCATGGCAACGGGAAGAGCAGCAAGAGCTTTCAGGGCTGGGCCCTTCCCTGTGGGAGAAGGAGCCGGACGTTTGCCTTTTCGGAAAGAGGCTCTGCCGAGGCCGAGGGCCATGAGATGTTCCGTCTCTGGGAAAGCCCGGATGCCCAGTGCTGTTGTGCCTGTAGATAGGGTGCCATGGCAACGGGAAGAGCAGCAACAGCTTTCAGGGCTGGGCCCTTCCCTGTGGGAGAAGGAGCCGGACGTTTGCCTTTTCGGAAAGAGGCTCTGCCGAGGCCGAGGCCCATGAGATGTTCCGTGTCTGGGAAAGCCCGGATGCCCAGTGCTGTTGTGCCTGTAGGTAGGGCGCCAAGGGAAGGGGAAGAGCAGCAAGAGCTTTCAGGGCTGGGCCCTTCCCTGTGGGAGAAGGAGCCGGACGTTTGCCTTTTCGGAAAGAGGCTCTGCCGAGGCCGAGGGCCATGAGATGTTCCGTGTCTGGGAAAGCCCGGATGCCCAGTGCTGTTGTGCCTGTAGATAGGGCGCCAAGGGAAGGGGAAGAGCAGCAACAGCTTTCAGGGCTGGGCCCTTCCCTGTGGGAGAAGGAGCCGGACGTTTGCCTTTTCGGAAAGAGGCTCTGCCGAGGCCGAGGGCCATGAGATGTTCCGTGTCTGGGAAAGCCCGGATCCCCCGTGCTGTTGTGCCTGTAGGTAGGGCGCCAAGGGAAGGGGAAGAGCAGCAAGAGCTTTCAGGGCTGGGCCCTTCCCTGTGGGAGAAGGAGCCGGACGTTTGCCTTTTCGGAAAGAGGCTCTGCCGAGGCCGAGGGCCATGAGATGTTCCGTCTCTGGGAAAGCCCGGATGCCCAGTGCTGTTGTGCCTGTAGGTAGGGCGCCAAGGGAAGGGGAAGAGCAGCAAGAGCTTTCAGGGCTGGGCCCTTCCCTGTGGGAGAAGGAGCCGGACGTTTGCCTTTTCGGAAAGAGGCTCTGCCGAGGCCGAGGGCCATGAGATGTTCCGTCTCTGGGAAAGCCCGGATGCCCAGTGCTGTTGTGCCTGTAGATATGGCGCCAAGGGAAGGGGAAGAGCAGCAAGAGCTTTCAGGGCTGGGCCCTTCCCTGTGGGAGAAGGAGCCGGACGTTTGCCTTTTCGGAAAGAGGCTCTGCCGATGCCGAGGGCCATGAGATGTTCCGTCTCTGGGAAAGCCTGGATGCCCAGTGCTGTTGTGCCTGTAGGTAGGGCGCCAAGGGAAGGGGAAGAGCAGCAAGAGCTTTCAGGGCTGGGCCCTTCCCTGTGGGAGAAGGAGCCGGACGTTTACCTTTTCGGAAAGAGGCTCTGCCGAGGCCGAGGGCCATGAGATGTTCCATCTCTGGGAAAGCCCAGATGCCCAGTGCTGTTGTGCCTGTAGGTAGGGCGCCAAGGGAAGGGGAAGAGCAGCAAGAGCTATCAGGGCTGGGCCCTTCCCTGTGGGAGAAGGAGCCGGACGTTTGCCTTTTCGGAAAGAGGCTCTGCCGAGGCCGAGGGCCATGAGATGTTCCGTGTCTGGGAAAGCCCGAATGCCCAGTGCTGTTGTGCCTGTAGGTAGGGCGCCAAGGGAAGGGGAAGAGCAGCAAGAGCTTTCAGGGCTGGGCCCTTTCCTGTGGGAGAAGGAGCCGGACGTTTGCCTTTTCGGAAAGAGGCTCTGCCGAGGCCGAGGCCCATGAGATGTTCCGTCTCTGGGAAAGCCCGGATGCCCAGTGCTGTTGTGCCTGTAGGTAGGGCGCCAAGGGAAGGGGAAGAGCAGCAAGAGCTTTCAGGGCTGGGCCCTTCCCTGTGGGAGAAGGAGCCGGACGTTTGCCTTTTCGGAAAGAGGCTCTGCCGAGGCCGAGGGCCATGAGATGTTCCGTCTCTGGGAAAGCACGGATGCCCAGTGCTGTTGTGCCTGTAGATAGGGCGCCAAGGGAAGGGGAAGAGCTGCAACAGCTTTCAGGGCTGGGCCCTTCCCTGTGGGAGAAGGAGCCGGACGTTTGCCTTTTCGGAAAGAGGCTCTGCCGAGGCCGAGGGCCATGAGATGTTCCGTCTCTGGGAAAGCCCAGATCCCCAGTGCTGTTGTGCCTGTAGGTAGGGCGGCAAGGGAAGGGGAAGAGCAGCAAGAGCTTTCAGGGCTGGGCCCTTCCCTGTGGGAGAAGGAGCCGGACGTTTGCCTTTTCGGAAAGAGGCTCTGCCGAGGCCGAGGGCCATGAGATGTTCCGTCTCTGGGAAAGCCCGGATGCCCAGTGCTGTTGTGCCTGTAGGTAGGGCGCCAAGGGAAGGGGAAGAGCAGCAAGAGCTTTCAGGGCTGGGCCCTTCCCTGTGGGAGAAGGAGCCGCACGTTTGCCTTTTCGGAAAGAGGCTCTGCCGAGGCCGAGGGCCATGAGATGTTCCGTCTCTGGGAAAGCCCGGATGCCCAGTGCTGTTGTGCCTGTAGGTAGGGCGCCAAGGGAAGGGGAAGAGCAGCAACAGCTATCAGGGCTGGGCCCTTCCCTGTGGGAGAAGGAGCCGGACGTTTGCCTTTTCGGAAAGAGGCTCTGCCGAGGCCGAGGGCCATGAGATGTTCCGTGTCTGGGAAAGCCCGGATGCCCAGTGCTGTTGTGCCTGTAGGTAGGGCGCCAAGGGAAGGGGAAGAGCAGCAAGAGCTTTCAGGGCTGGGCCCTTCCCTGTGGGAGAAGGAGCCGGACGTTTGCCTTTTCGGAAAGAGGCTCTGCCGAGGCCGAGGGCCATGAGATGTTCCGTCTCTGGGAAAGCCCGGATGCCCAGTGCTGTTGTGCCTGTAGGTAGGGCGCCAAGGGAAGGGGAAGAGCAGCAAGAGCTTTCAGGGCTGGGCCCTTCCCTGTGGGAGAAGGAGGCGGACGTTTGCCTTTTCGGAAAGAGGCTCTGCCGAGGCCGAGGGCCATGAGATGTTCCGTGTCTGGGAAAGCCCGGATGCCCAGTGCTGTTGTGCCTGTAGGTAGGGCGCCAAGGGAAGGGGAAGAGCAGCAAGAGCTTTCAGGGCTGGGCCCTTCCCTGTGGGAGAAGGAGCCGGACGTTTGCCTTTTCGGAAAGAGGCTCTGCTGAGGCCGAGGGCCATGAGATGTTCCGTCTCTGGGAAAGCCCGGATGCCCAGTGCTGTTGTGCCTGTAGATAGGGTGCCATGGCAACGGGAAGAGCAGCAACAGCTTTCAGGTCTGGGCCCTTCCCTGTAGGAGAAGGAGCCGGACGTTTGCCTTTTCGGAAAGAGGCTCTGCCGAGGCCGAGGCCCATGAGATGTTCCGTCTCTGGGAAAGCCCGGATGCCCAGTGCTGTTGTGCCTGTAGGCAGGGCGCCTTGGGAAGAGGAAGAGCAGCAAGAGCTTTCAGGGCTGGGCCCTTCCCTGTGGGAGAAGGAGCCGGAGGTTTGCCTTTTCGGAAAGAGGCTCTGCCGAGGCCGAGGGCCATGAGATGTTCCGTCTCTGGGAAAGCCCGGATGCCCAGTGCTGTTGTGCCTGTAGGTAGGGCGCCAAGGGAAGGGGAAGAGCAGCAAGAGCTTTCAGGGCTGGGCCCTTCCCTGTGGGAGAAGGAGCCGGACGTTTGCCTTTTCGGAAAGAGGCTCTGCCGAGGCCGAGGGCCATGAGATGTTCCGTCTCTGGGAAAGCCCGGACGCCCAGTGCTGTTGTGCCTGTAGGTAGGGCGCCAAGGGAAGGGGAAGAGCAGCAAGAGCTTTCAGGGCTGGGCCCTTCCCTGTGGGAGAAGGAGCCGGACGTTTGCCTTTTCGGAAAGAGGCTCTGCCGAGGCCGAGGGCCATGAGATGTTCCGTGTCTGGGAAAGCCCGGATGCCCAGTGCTGTTGTGCCTGTAGATAGGGCGCCTTGGGAAGGGGAAGAGCAGCAAGAGCTTTCAGGGCTGGGCCCTTCCCTGTGGGAGAAGGAGCCGGACGTTTGCCTTTTCGGAAAGAGGCTCTGCCGAGGCCGAGGGCCATGAGATGTTCCGTGTCTGGGAAAGCCCGGATGCCCAGTGCTGTTGTGCCTGTAGGTAGGGCGCCAAGGGAAGGGGAAGAGCAGCAAGAGCTTTCAGGGCTGGGCCCTTCCCTGTGGGAGAAGGAGCCGGACGTTTGCCTTTTCGGAAAGAGGCTCTGCCGAGGCCGAGGGCCATGAGATGTTCCGTGTCTGGGAAAGCCCGGATGCCCAGTGCTGTTGTGCCTGTAGGTAGGGCGCCAAGGGAAGGGGAAGAGCAGCAAGAGCTTTCAGGGCTGGGCCCTTCCCTGTGGGAGAAGGAGCCGGACGTTTGCCTTTTCGGAAAGAGGCTCTGCCGAGGCCGAGGGCCATGAGATGTTCCGTCTCTGGGAAAGCCCGGATGCCCAGTGCTGTTGTGCCTGTAGGTAGGGCGCCTTGGGAAGGGGAAGAGCAGCAAGAGCTTTCAGGGCTGGGCCCTTCCCTGTGGGAGAAGGAGCCGGACGTTTGCCTTTTCGGAAAGAGGCTCTGCCGAGGCCGAGGGCCATGAGATGTTCCGTGTCTGGGAAAGCCTGGCTGCCCAGTGCATTTGTGCCTGTAGGTAGGGCGCCTTGGGAAGGGGAAGAGCAGCAAGAGCTTTCAGGGCTGGGCCCTTCCCTGTGGGAGAAGGAGCCGGACGTTTGCCTTTTCGGAAAGAGGCTCTGCCGAGGCCGAGGGCCATGAGATGTTCCGTCTCTGGGAAAGCACGAATGCCCAGTGCTCTTGTGCCTGTAGGTAGGGTGCCAAGGGAAGGGGAAGAGCAGCAAGAGCTTTCAGGGCTGGGCCCTTCCCTGTGGGAGAAGGAGCCGGACGTTTGCCTTTTCGGAAAGAGGCTCTGCCGAGGCCGAGGGCCATGAGATGTTCCGTCTCTGGGAAAGCCCGGATGCCCAGTGCTGTTGTGCCTGTAGGTAGGGCGCCAAGGGAAGGGGAAGAGCAGCAAGAGCTTTCAGGGCTGGGCCCTTCCCTGTGGGAGAAGGAGCCGGACGTTTGCCTTTTCGGAAAGAGGCTCTGCCGAGGCCGAGGGCCATGAGATGTTCCGTCTCTGGGAAAGCCCGGCTGCCCAGTGCTGTTGTGCCTGTAGATAGGGTGCAAAGGGAAGGGGAAGAGCAGCAAGAGCTTTCAGGGCTGGGCCCTTCCCTGTGGGAGAGGGAGCCGGACGTTTGCCTTTTCGGAAAGAGGCTCTGCCGAGGCCGAGGGCCATGAGATGTTCCGTCTCTGGGAAAGCCCGGATGCCCAGTGCTGTTGTGCCTGTAGGTAGGGCGCCAAGGGAAGGGGAAGAGCAGCAAGAGCTTTCAGGGCTGGGCCCTTCCCTGTGGGAGAAGGAGCCGGACGTTTGCCTTTTCGGAAAGAGGCTCTGCCGAGGCCGAGGGCCATGAGATGTTCCGTCTCTGGGAAAGCCCGGATCCCCAGTGCTGTTGTGCCTGTAGATAGGGCACCAAGGGAAGGGGAAGAGCAGCAAGAGCTTTCAGGGCTCGCCCTTCCCTGTGGGAGAAGGAGCCGGACGTTTGCCTTTTCGGAAAGAGGCTCTGCCGAGGCCGAGGGCCATGAGACGTTCCGTGTCTGGGAAAGCCCGGATGCCCAGTGCTGTTGTGCCTGTAGATATGGCGCCAAGGGAAGGGGAAGAGCAGCAAGAGCTTTCAGGGCTGGGCCCTTCCCTGTGGGAGAAGGAGCCGGACGTTTGCCTTTTCGGAAAGAGGCTCTGCCGAGGTCGAGGGCCATGAGATGTTCCGTCTCTGGGAAAGCCCGGATCCCCAGTGCTGTTGTGCCTGTAGGTAGGGCGCCAAGGGAAGGGGAAGAGCAGCAAGAGCTTTCAGGGCTGGGCCCTTCCCTGTGGGAGAAGGAGCCGGACGTTTGCCTTTTCGGAAAGAGGCTCTGCCGAGGCCGAGGCCCATGAGATGTTCCGTCTCTGGGAAAGCCCGGATGCCCAGTGCTGTTGTGCCTGTAGGTAGGGCGCCAAGGGAAGGGGAAGAGCCGCAGGAGCTTTCAGGGCTGAGCCCTTCCCTGTGGGAGAAGGAGCCGGACGTTTGCCTTTTCGGAAAGAGGCTCTGCCGAGGCCGAGGGCCATGAGATGTTCCGTCTCTGGGAAAGCCCGGATCCCCAGTGCTGTTGTGCCTGTAGATAGGGTGCCAAGGGAAGGGGAAAAGCAGGAAGAGCTTTCAGGGCTGGGCCCTTCCCTGTGGGAGAAGGAGCCGGACGTTTGCCTTTTCGGAAAGAGGCTCTGCCGAGGCCGAGGGCCATGAGATGTTCCGTGTCTGGGAAAGCCCGGATCCCCAGTGCTGTTGTGCCTGTAGGTAGGGCGCCAAGGGAAGGGGAAGAGCAGCAAGAGCTTTCAGGGCTGGGCCCTTCCCTGTGGGAGAAGGAGCCGGACGTTTGCCTTTTCGGAAAGAGGCTCTGCCGAGGCCGAGGCCCATGAGATGTTCCGTCTCTGGGAAAGCCCGGATGCCCAGTGCTGTTGTGCCTGTAGATATGGCGCCAAGGGAAGGGGAAGAGCAGCAAGAGCTTTCAGGGCTCGCCCTTCCCTGTGGGAGAAGGAGCCGGACGTTTGCCTTTTTGGAAAGAGGCTCTGCCGAGGCCGAGGGCCATGAGATGTTCCGTGTCTGGGAAAGCCCGGATGCCCAGTGCTGTTGTGCCTGTAGATATGGCGCCAAGGGAAGGGGAAGAGCAGCAAGAGCTTTCAGGGCTGGGCCCTTCCCTGTGGGAGAAGGAGCCGCACGTTTGCCTTTTCGGAAAGAGGCTCTGCCGAGGCCGAGGGCCATGAGATGTTCCGTCTCTGGGAAAGCCCGGATGCCCAGTGCTGTTGTGCCTGTATGTAGGGCGCCAAGGGAAGGGGAAGAGCAGCAAGAGCTTTCAGGGCTGGGCCCTTCCCTGTGGGAGAAGGAGCCGGACGTTTGCCTTTTCGGAAAGAGGCTCTGCCGAGGCCGAGGGCCATGAGATGTTCCGTCTCTGGGAAAGCCCGGATGCCCAGTGCTGTTGTGCCTGTAGGTAGGGCGGCAAGGGAAGGGGAAGAGCAGCAAGAGCTTTCAGGGCTGGGCCCTTCCCTGTGGGAGAAGGAGCCGCACGTTTGCCTTTTCGGAAAGAGGCTCTGCCGAGGCCGAGGCCCATGAGATGTTCCGTCTCTGGGAAAGCCCGGATGCCCAGTGCTGTTGTGCCTGTAGGTAGGGCGCCAAGGGAAGGGGAAGAGCAGCAAGAGCTTTCAGGGCTGGGCCCTTCCCTGTGGGAGAAGGAGCCGGACGTTTGCCTTTTCGGAAAGAGGCTCTGCCGAGGCCGAGGGCCATGAGATGTTCCGTGTCTGGGAAAGCCCGGATGCCCAGTGCTGTTGTGCCTGTAGGTAGGGCGCCAAGGGAAGGGGAAGAGCAGCAAGAGCTTTCAGGGCTGGGCCCTTCCCTGTGGGAGAAGGAGCCGGACGTTTGCCTTTTCGGAAAGAGGCTCTGCCGAGGCCGAGGGCCATGAGATGTTCCGTGTCTGGGAAAGCCCGGATGCCCAGTGCTGTTGTGCCTGTAGGTAGGGCGCCTTGGGAAGGGGAAGAGCAGCAAGAGCTTTCAGGGCTGGGCCCTTCCCTGTGGGAGAAGGAGCCGGACGTTTGCCTTTTCGGAAAGAGGCTCTGCCGAGGCCGAGGGCCATGAGATGTTCCGTCTCTGGGAAAGCACGGATGCCCAGTGCTGTTGTGCCTGTAGGTAGGGTGCCAAGGGAAGGGGAAGAGCAGCAAGAGCTTTCAGGGCTGGGCCCTTCCCTGTGGGAGAAGGAGCCGGACGTTTGCCTTTTCGGAAAGAGGCTCTGCCGAGGCCGAGGGCCATGAGATGTTCCGTCTCTGGGAAAGCCCGGATGCCCAGTGCTGTTGTGCCTGTAGATAGGGCGCCAAGGGAAGGGGAAGAGCAGCAACAGCTATCAGGGCTGGGCCCTTCCCTGTGGGAGAAGGAGCCGGACGTTTGCCTTTTCGGAAAGAGGCTCTGCCGAGGCCGAGGCCTATGAGATGTTCCGTGTCTGGGAAAGCACGGATGCCCAGTGCTGTTGTGCCTGTAGATAGGGTGCCAAGGGAAGGGGAAGAGCAGCAAGAGCTTTCAGGGCTGGGCCCTTCCCTGTGGGAGAAGGAGCCGGACGTTTGCCTTTTCGGAAAGAGGCTCTGCCGAGGCCGAGGGCCATGAGATGTTCCGTCTCTGGGAAAGCCCGGATGCCCAGTGCTGTTGTGCCTGTAGGTAGGGCGCCAAGGGAAGGGGAAGAGCAGCAAGAGCTTTCAGGGCTGGGCCCTTCCCTGTGGGAGAAGGAGCCGGACGTTTGCCTTTTCGGAAAGAGGCTCTGCCGAGGCCGAGGGCCATGAGATGTTCCGTCTCTGGGAAAGCCCGGCTGCCCAGTGCTGTTGTGCCTGTAGATAGGGCGCCAAGGGAAGGGGAAGAGCAGCAAGAGCTTTCAGGGCTCGCCCTTCCCTGTGGGAGAAGGAGCCGGACGTTTGCCTTTTCGGAAAGAGGCTCTGCCGAGGCCGAGGGCCATGAGATGTTCCGTCTCTGGGAAAGCCCGGATGCCCAGTGCTGTTGTGCCTGTAGATATGGCGCCAAGGGAAGGGGAAGAGCAGCAAGAGCTTTCAGGGCTGGGCCCTTCCCTGTGGGAGAAGGAGCCGGACGTTTGCCTTTTCGGAAAGAGGCTCTGCCGAGGCCGAGGGCCATGAGATGTTCCGTCTCTGGGAAAGCCCGGCTGCCCAGTGCTGTTGTGCCTGTAGGTAGGGCGCCAAGGGAAGGGGAAGAGCAGCAACAGCTTTCAGGGCTGGGCCCTTCCCTGTGGGAGAAGGAGCCGGACGTTTGCCTTTTCGGAAAGAGGCTCTGCCGAGGCCGAGGGCCATGAGATGTTCCGTCTCTGGGAAAGCCCGGATGCCCAGTGCTGTTGTGCCTGTAGATAGGGCGCCAAGGGAAGGGGAAGTGCAGCAAGAGCTTTCAGGGCTGGGCCCTTCCCTGTGGGAGAAGGAGCCGGACGTTTGCCTTTTCGGAAAGAGGCTCTGCCGAGGCCGAGGGCCATGAGATGTTCCGTCTCTGGGAAAGCCCGGATCCCCAGTGCTGTTGTGCCTGTAGGTAGGGCGCCAAGGGAAGGGGAAGAGCAGCAAGAGCTTTCAGGGCTGGGCCCTTCCCTGTGGGAGAAGGAGCCGGACGTTTGCCTTTTCGGAAAGAGGCTCTGCCGAGGCCGAGGGCCATGAGATGTTCCGTGTCTGGGAAAGCCCGGATGCCCAGTGCTATTGTGCCTGTAGATAGGGCGCCAAGGGAAGGGGAAGAGCAGCAAGAGCTTTCAGGGCTGGGCCCTTCCCTGTGGGAGAAGGAGCCGGACGTTTGCCTTTTCGGAAAGAGGCTCTGCCGAGGCCGAGGGCCATGAGATGTTCCGTCTCTGGGAAAGCCCGGATGCCCAGTGCTGTTGTGCCTGTAGACAGGGCGCGAAGGGAAGGGGAAGAGCCGCAGGAGCTTTCAGGGCTGAGCCCTTCCCTGTGGGAGAAGGAGCTGGACGTTTGCCTTTTCGGAAAGAGGCTCTGCCGAGGCCGAGGCCCATGAGATGTTCCGTCTCTGGGAAAGCACGGCTGCCCAGTGCTGTTGTGCCTGTAGGTAGGGCGCCAAGGGAAGGGGAAGAGCAGCAAGAGCTTTCAGGGCTGGGCCCTTCCCTGTGGGAGAAGGAGCCGGACGTTTGCCTTTTCGGAAAGAGGCTCTGCTGAGGCCGAGGGCCATGAGATGTTCCGTCTCTGGGAAAGCCCGGATCCCCAGTGCTGTTGTGCCTGTAGGTAGGGCGGCAAGGGAAGGGGAAGAGCAGCAAGAGCTTTCAGGGCTGGGCCCTTCCCTGTGGGAGAAGGAGCCGGACGTTTGCCTTTTCGGAAAGAGGCTCTGCCGAGGCCGAGGGCCATGAGATGTTCCGTCTCTGAGAAAGCCCGGATGCCCAGTGCTGTTGTGCCTGTAGGTAGGGCGCCAAGGGAAGGGGAAGAGCAGCAAGAGCTTTCAGGGCTGGGCCCTTCCCTGTGGGAGAAGGAGCCGGACGTTTGCCTTTTCGGAAAGAGGCTCTGCTGAGGCCGAGGGCCATGAGATGTTCTGTGTCTGGGAAAGCCCGGATCCCCAGTGCTGTTGTGCCTGTAGATAGGGCGCCAAGGGAAGGGGAAGAGCAGCAAGAGCTTTCAGGGCTGGGCCCTTCCCTGTGGGAGAAGGAGCCGGACGTTTGCCTTTTCGGAAAGAGGCTCTGCCGAGGCCGAGGGCCATGAGATGTTCCGTGTCTGGGAAAGCCCGGATGCCCAGTGCTGTTGTGCCTGTAGGTAGGGCACCAAGGGAAGGGGAAGAGCAGCAAGAGCTTTCAGGGCTGGGCCCTTCCCTGTGGGAGAAGGAGCCGGACGTTTGCCTTTTCGGAAAGAGGCTCTGCCGAGGCCGAGGGCCATGAGATGTTCCGTCTCTGGGAAAGCCCGGATGCCCAGTGCTGTTGTGCCTGTAGGTAGGGCGCCAAGGGAAGGGGAAGAGCAGCAAGAGCTTTCAGGGCTGGGCCCTTCCCTGTGGGAGAAGGAGCCGGACGTTTGCCTTTTCGGAAAGAGGCTCTGCCGAGGCCGAGGGCCATGAGATGTTCCGTCTCTGGGAAAGCCCGGATGCCCAGTGCTGTTGTGCCTGTAGGTAGGGCGCCAAGGGAAGGGGAAGAGCCGCAGGAGCTTTCAGGGCTGAGCCCTTCCCTGTGGGAGAAGGAGCCGGACGTTTGCCTTTTCGGAAAGAGGCTCTGCCGAGGCCGAGGGCCATGAGATGTTCCGTCTCTGGGAAAGCCCGGATCCCCAGTGCTGTTGTGCCTGTAGATAGGGTGCCAAGGGAAGGGGAAAAGCAGGAAGAGCTTTCAGGGCTGGGCCCTTCCCTGTGGGAGAAGGAGCCGGACGTTTGCCTTTTCGGAAAGAGGCTCTGCCGAGGCCGAGGCCCATGAGATGTTCCGTGTCTGGGAAAGCACGGATGCCCAGTGCTGTTGTGCCTGTAGATAGGGCGCCAAGGGAAGGGGAAGAGCAGCAAGAGCTTTCAGGGCTGGGCCCTTCCCTGTGGGAGAAGGAGCCGGACGTTTGCCTTTTCGGAAAGAGGCTCTGCCGAGGCCGAGGGCCATGAGATGTTCCGTCTCTGGGAAAGCCCGGATGCCCAGTGCTGTTGTGCCTGTAGGTAGGGCGCCAAGGGAAGGGGAAGAGCAGCAAGAGCTTTCAGGGCTGGGCCCTTCCCTGTGGGAGAAGGAGCCGGACGTTTGCCTTTTCGGAAAGAGGCTCTGCCGAGGCCGAGGCCCATGAGATGTTCCGTCTCTGGGAAAGCCCGGATGCCCAGTGCTGTTGTGCCTGTAGATATGGCGCCAAGGGAAGGGGAAGAGCAGCAAGAGCTTTCAGGGCTCGCCCTTCCCTGTGGGAGAAGGAGCCGGACGTTTGCCTTTTTGGAAAGAGGCTCTGCCGAGGCCGAGGGCCATGAGATGTTCCGTCTCTGGGAAAGCCCGGATGCCCAGTGCTGTTGTGCCTGTAGATAGGGCGCCAAGGGAAGGGGAAGTGCAGCAAGAGCTTTCAGGGCTGGGCCCTTCCCTGTGGGAGAAGGAGCCGGACGTTTGCCTTTTCGGAAAGAGGCTCTGCCGAGGCCGAGGGCCATGAGATGTTCCGTGTCTGGGAAAGCCCGGATCCCCAGTGCTGTTGTGCCTGTAGGTAGGGCGCCAAGGGAAGGGGAAGAGCAGCAAGAGCTTTCAGGGCTGGGCCCTTCCCTGTGGGAGAAGGAGCCGGACGTTTGCCTTTTCGGAAAGAGGCTCTGCCGAGGCCGAGGGCCATGAGATGTTCCGTGTCTGGGAAAGCCCGGATGCCCAGTGCTATTGTGCCTGTAGATAGGGCGCCAAGGGAAGGGGAAGAGCAGCAAGAGCTTTCAGGGCTGGGCCCTTCCCTGTGGGAGAAGGAGCCGGACGTTTGCCTTTTCGGAAAGAGGCTCTGCCGAGGCCGAGGGCCATGAGATGTTCCGTCTCTGGGAAAGCCCGGATGCCCAGTGCTGTTGTGCCTGTAGACAGGGCGCGAAGGGAAGGGGAAGAGCCGCAGGAGCTTTCAGGGCTGAGCCCTTCCCTGTGGGAGAAGGAGCTGGACGTTTGCCTTTTCGGAAAGAGGCTCTGCCGAGGCCGAGGCCCATGAGATGTTCCGTCTCTGGGAAAGCACGGCTGCCCAGTGCTGTTGTGCCTGTAGGTAGGGCGCCAAGGGAAGGGGAAGAGCAGCAAGAGCTTTCAGGGCTGGGCCCTTCCCTGTGGGAGAAGGAGCCGGACGTTTGCCTTTTCGGAAAGAGGCTCTGCTGAGGCCGAGGGCCATGAGATGTTCCGTCTCTGGGAAAGCCCGGATCCCCAGTGCTGTTGTGCCTGTAGGTAGGGCGGCAAGGGAAGGGGAAGAGCAGCAAGAGCTTTCAGGGCTGGGCCCTTCCCTGTGGGAGAAGGAGCCGGACGTTTGCCTTTTCGGAAAGAGGCTCTGCCGAGGCCGAGGGCCATGAGATGTTCCGTCTCTGAGAAAGCCCGGATGCCCAGTGCTGTTGTGCCTGTAGGTAGGGCGCCAAGGGAAGGGGAAGAGCAGCAAGAGCTTTCAGGGCTGGGCCCTTCCCTGTGGGAGAAGGAGCCGGACGTTTGCCTTTTCGGAAAGAGGCTCTGCTGAGGCCGAGGGCCATGAGATGTTCTGTGTCTGGGAAAGCCCGGATCCCCAGTGCTGTTGTGCCTGTAGATAGGGCGCCAAGGGAAGGGGAAGAGCAGCAAGAGCTTTCAGGGCTGGGCCCTTCCCTGTGGGAGAAGGAGCCGGACGTTTGCCTTTTCGGAAAGAGGCTCTGCCGAGGCCGAGGGCCATGAGATGTTCCGTGTCTGGGAAAGCCCGGATGCCCAGTGCTGTTGTGCCTGTAGGTAGGGCACCAAGGGAAGGGGAAGAGCAGCAAGAGCTTTCAGGGCTGGGCCCTTCCCTGTGGGAGAAGGAGCCGGACGTTTGCCTTTTCGGAAAGAGGCTCTGCCGAGGCCGAGGGCCATGAGATGTTCCGTGTCTGGGAAAGCCCGGATGCCCAGTGCTGTTGTGCCTGTAGGTAGGGCGCCAAGGGAAGGGGAAGAGCAGCAAGAGCTTTCAGGGCTGGGCCCTTCCCTGTGGGAGAAGGAGCCGGACGTTTGCCTTTTCGGAAAGAGGCTCTGCCGAGGCCGAGGGCCATGAGATGTTCCGTCTCTGGGAAAGCCCGGATGCCCAGTGCTGTTGTGCCTGTAGGTAGGGCGCCAAGGGAAGGGGAAGAGCCGCAGGAGCTTTCAGGGCTGAGCCCTTCCCTGTGGGAGAAGGAGCCGGACGTTTGCCTTTTCGGAAAGAGGCTCTGCCGAGGCCGAGGGCCATGAGATGTTCCGTCTCTGGGAAAGCCCGGATCCCCAGTGCTGTTGTGCCTGTAGATAGGGTGCCAAGGGAAGGGGAAAAGCAGGAAGAGCTTTCAGGGCTGGGCCCTTCCCTGTGGGAGAAGGAGCCGGACGTTTGCCTTTTCGGAAAGAGGCTCTGCCGAGGCCGAGGCCCATGAGATGTTCCGTGTCTGGGAAAGCACGGATGCCCAGTGCTGTTGTGCCTGTAGATAGGGCGCCAAGGGAAGGGGAAGAGCAGCAAGAGCTTTCAGGGCTGGGCCCTTCCCTGTGGGAGAAGGAGCCGGACGTTTGCCTTTTCGGAAAGAGGCTCTGCCGAGGCCGAGGGCCATGAGATGTTCCGTCTCTGGGAAAGCCCGGATGCCCAGTGCTGTTGTGCCTGTAGGTAGGGCGCCAAGGGAAGGGGAAGAGCAGCAAGAGCTTTCAGGGCTGGGCCCTTCCCTGTGGGAGAAGGAGCCGGACGTTTGCCTTTTCGGAAAGAGGCTCTGCCGAGGCCGAGGGCCATGAGATGTTCCATCTCTGGGAAAGCCCGGATCCCCAGTGCTGTTGTGCCTGTAGGTAGGGCGCCAAGGGAAGGGGAAGAGCAGCAAGAGCTTTCAGGGCTGGGCCCTTCCCTGTGGGAGAAGGAGCCGGACGTTTGCCTTTTCGGAAAGAGGCTCTGCCGAGGCCGAGGGCCATGAGATGTTCCGTCTGTGGAAAAGCCCGGATCCCCAGTGCTGTTGTGCCTGTAGGTAGGGCACCAAGGGAAGGGGAAGAGCAGCAAGAGCTTTCAGGGCTGGGCCCTTCCCTGTGGGAGAAGGAGCCAGACGTTTGCCTTTTCGGAAAGAGGCTCTGCCGAGGCCGAGGGCCATGAGATGTTCCGTCTCTGGGAAAGCCCGGATGCCCAGTGCTGTTGTGCCTGTAGGTAGGGCGCCAAGGGAAGGGGAAGAGCAGCAAGAGCTTTCAGGGCTGGGCCCTTCCCTGTGGGAGAAGGAGCCGGACGTTTGCCTTTTCGGAAAGAGGCTCTGCTGAGGCCGAGGGCCATGAGATGTTCCGTGTCTGGGAAAGCCCGGATCCCCAGTGCTGTTGTGCCTGTAGGTAGGGCGCCAAGGGAAGGGGAAGAGCAGCAAGAGCTTTCAGGGCTGGGCCCTTCCCTGTGGGAGAAGGAGCCGGACGTTTGCCTTTTCGGAAAGAGGCTCTGCCGAGGCCGAGGGCCATGAGATGTTCCGTGTCTGGGAAAGCCCGGATGCCCAGTGCTGTTGTGCCTGTAGATATGGCGCCAAGGGAAGGGGAAGAGCAGCAAGAGCTTTCAGGGCTGGGCCCTTCCCTGTGGGAGAAGGAGTCGCACATTTGCCTTTTCGGAAAGAGGCTCTGCCGAGGCCTAGCCCCATGAGATGTTCCGTCTCTGGGAAAGCCCGGATCCCCAGTGCTGTTGTGCCTGTAGGTAGGGCGCCAAGGGAAGGGGAAGAGCAGCAAGAGCTTTCAGGGCTGGGCCCTTCCCTGTGGGAGAAGGAGCCGGACGTTTGCCTTTTCGGAAAGAGGCTCTTCCGAGACCGAGGGCCATGAGATGTTCCGTCTCTGGGAAAGCCCGGATGCCCAGTGCTGTTGTGCCTGTAGATAGGGCACCAAGGGAAGGGGAAGAGCAGCAAGAGCTTTCAGGGCTGGGCCCTTCCCTGTGGGAGAAGGAGCCGGACGTTTGCCTTTTCGGAAAGAGGCTCTGCCGAGGCCGAGGGCCATGAGATGTTCCGTGTCTGGGAAAGCCCGGATGCCCAGTGCTGTTGTGCCTGTAGGTAGGGCGCCAAGGGAAGGGGAAGAGCAGCAAGAGCTTTCAGGGCTGGGCCCTTCCCTGTGGGAGAAGGAGCCGGACGTTTGCCTTTTCGGAAAGAGGCTCTGCCGAGGCCGAGGGCCATGAGATGTTCCGTCTCTGGGAAAGCACGGATCCCCAGTGCTGTTGTGCCTGTAGATATGGCGCCAAGGGAAGGGGAAGAGCAGCAACAGCTTTCAGGGCTCGCCCTTCCCTGTGGGAGAAGGAGCCGGACGTTTGCCTTTTTGGAAAGAGGCTCTGCCGAGGCCGAGGGCCATGAGATGTTCCGTCTCTGGGAAAGCCCGGATGCCCAGTGCTGTTGTGCCTGTAGATATGGCGCCAAGGGAAGGGGAAGAGCAGCAAGAGCTTTCAGGGCTGGGCCCTTCCCTGTGGGAGAAGGAGCCGGACGTTTGCCTTTTCGGAAAGAGGCTCTGCCGAGGCCGAGGGCCATGAGATGTTCCGTCTCTGGGAAAGCCCGGATGCCCAGTGCTGTTGTGCCTGTAGATAGGGCGCCAAGGGAAGGGGAAGAGCAGCAAGAGCTTTCAGGGCTGGGCCCTTCCCTGTGGGAGAAGGAGCCGGACGTTTGCCTTTTCGGAAAGAGGCTCTGCCGAGGCCGAGGGCCATGAGATGTTCCGTGTCTGGGAAAGCCCGGATCCCCAGTGCTGTTGTGCCTGTAGATAGGGCGCCAAGGGAAGGGGAAGAGCAGCAAGAGCTTTCAGGGCTGGGCCCTTCCCTGTGGGAGAAGGAGCCGGACGTTTGCCTTTTCGGAAAGAGGCTCTGCCGAGGCCGAGGGCCATGAGATGTTCCGTCTCTGGGAAAGCCCGGATGCCCAGTGCTGTTGTGCCTGTAGGTAGGGCGCCAAGGGAAGGGGAAGAGCAGCAAGAGCTTTCAGGGCTGGGCCCTTCCCTGTGGGAGAAGGAGCCGGACGTTTGCCTTTTCGGAAAGAGGCTCTGCCGAGGCCGAGGGCCATGAGATGTTCCGTCTCTGGGAAAGCCCGGATCCCCAGTGCTGTTGTGCCTGTAGATAGGGTGCCAAGGGAAGGGGAAAAGCAGGAAGAGCTTTCAGGGCTGGGCCCTTCCCTGTGGGAGAAGGAGCCGGACGTTTGCCTTTTCGGAAAGAGGCTCTGCCGAGGCCGAGGGCCATGAGATGTTCCGTCTCTGGGAAAGCCCGGCTGCCCAGTGCTGTTGTGCCTGTAGGTAGGGCGCCAAGGGAAGGGGAAGAGCAGCAAGAGCTTTCAGGGCTGGGCCCTTCCCTGTGGGAGAAGGAGCCGGACGTTTGCCTTTTCGGAAAGAGGCTCTGCCGAGGCCGAGGCCCATGAGATGTTCCGTCTCTGGGAAAGCCCGGATGCCCAGTGCTGTTGTGCCTGTAGGTAGGGCGCCAAGGGAAGGGGAAGAGCAGCAAGAGCTTTCAGGGCTGGGCCCTTCCCTGTGGGAGAAGGAGCCGGACGTTTACCTTTTCGGAAAGAGACTCTTCCGAGGCAGCGGGCCATGAGATGTTCCGTCTCTGGGAAAGCCCGGATGCCCAGTGCTGTTGTGCCTGTAGATAGGGCGCCAAGGGAAGGGGAAGAGCAGCAAGAGCTTTCAGGGCTGGGCCCTTCCCTGTGGGAGAAGGAGCCGGACGTTTGCCTTTTCGGAAAGAGGCTCTGCCGAGGCCGAGGGCCATGAGATGTTCCGTCTCTGTTAAAGCCCGGACGCCCAGTGCTGTTGTGCCTGTAGGTAGGGCGCCAAGGGAAGGGGAAGAGCAGCAAGAGCTTTCAGGGCTGGGCCCTTCCCTGTGGGAGAAGGAGCCGGACGTTTACCTTTTCGAAAAGAGACTCTTCCGAGGCAGCGGGCCATGAGATGTTCCGTCTCTGGGAAAGCCCGGATGCCCATTGCTGTTGTGCCTGTAGATAGGGCGCCAAGGGAAGGGGAAGAGCAGCAAGAGCTTTCAGGGCTGGGCCCTTCCCTGTGGGAGAAGGAGCCGGACATTTGCCTTTTCGGAAAGAGGCTCTGCCAAGGCCGAGGGCCATGAGATGTTCCGTCTCTGGGAAAGCCCGGATGCCCAGTGCTGTTGTGCCTGTAGGTAGGGCGGCAAGGGAAGGGGAAGAGCAGCAAGAGCTTTCAGGGCTGGGCCCTTCCCTGTGGGAGAAGGAGCCGGACGTTTGCCTTTTCGGAAAGAGGCTCTGCCGAGGCCGAGGGCCATGAGATGTTCCGTCTCTGGGAAAGCCCGGATGCCCAGTGCTGTTGTGCCTGTAGGTAGGGCGCCAAGGGAAGGGGAAGAGCAGCAAGAGCTTTCAGGGCTGGGCCCTTCCCTGTGGGAGAAGGAGCCGGACGTTTGCCTTTTCGGAAAGAGGCTCTGCCGAGGCCGAGGGCCATGAGATGTTCCGTCTCTGGGAAAGCCCGGACGCCCAGTGCTGTTGTGCCTGTAGGTAGGGCGCCAAGGGAAGGGGAAGAGCAGCAAGAGCTTTCAGGGCTGGGCCCTTCCCTGTGGGAGAAGGAGCCGGACGTTTGCCTTTTCGGAAAGAGGCTCTTCCGAGGCAGCGGGCCATGAGATGTTCCGTCTCTGGGAAAGCCCGGATGCCCAGTGCTGTTGTGCCTGTAGGTAGGGCGCCAAGGGAAGGGGAAGAGCAGCAAGAGCTTTCAGGGCTGGGCCCTTCCCTGTGGGAGAAGGAGCCGGACGTTTGCCTTTTCGGAAAGAGGCTCTGCCGAGGCCGAGGGCCATGAGATGTTCCGTGTCTGGGAAAGCCCGGATGCCCAGTGCTGTTGTGCCTGTAGATAGGGCGCCTTGGGAAGGGGAAGAGCAGCAAGAGCTTTCAGGGCTGGGCCCTTCCCTGTGGGAGAAGGAGCCGGACATTTGCCTTTTCGGAAAGAGGCTCTGCCGAGGCCGAGGGCCATGAGATGTTCCGTGTCTGGGAAAGCACGGATCCCCAGTGCTGTTGTGCCTGTAGGTAGGGCGCCAAGGGAAGGGGAAGAGCAGCAAGAGCTTTCAGGGCTGGGCCCTTCCCTGTGGGAGAAGGAGCCGGACGTTTGCCTTTTCGGAAAGAGGCTCTGCCGAGGCCGAGGGCCATGAGATGTTCCGTCTCTGGGAAAGCCCGGATGCCCAGTGCTGTTGTGCCTGTAGGTAGGGCGCCAAGGGAAGGGGAAGAGCAGCAAGAGCTTTCAGGGCTGGGCCCTTCCCTGTGGGAGAAGGAGCCGGACGTTTACCTTTTCGGAAAGAGGCTCTGCCGAGGCCGAGGGCCATGAGATGTTCCGTCTCTGTTAAAGCCCGGACGCCCAGTGCTGTTGTGCCTGTAGGTAGGGCGCCAAGGGAAGGGGAAGAGCAGCAAGAGCTTTCAGGGCTGGGCCCTTCCCTGTGGGAGAAGGAGCCGGACGTTTACCTTTTCGGAAAGAGGCTCTGCCGAGGCCGAGGGCCATGAGATGTTCCGTGTCTGGGAAAGCCCGGATGCCCAGTGCTGTTGTGCCTGTAGGTAGGGCGCCTTGGGAAGGGGAAGAGCAGCAAGAGCTTTCAGGGCTGGGCCCTTCCCTGTGGGAGAAGGAGCCGGACGTTTGCCTTTTCGGAAAGAGGCTCTGCCAAGGCCGAGGGCCATGAGATGTTCCGTCTCTGGGAAAGCCCGGATGCCCAGTGCTGTTGTGCCTGTAGGTAGGGCGCCAAGGGAAGGGGAAGAGCAGCAAGAGCTTTCAGGGCTGGGCCCTTCCCTGTGGGAGAAGGAGCCGGACGTTTGCCTTTTCGGAAAGAGGCTCTGCCGAGGCCGAGGGCCATGAGATGTTCCGTCTCTGGGAAAGCCCGGATGCCCAGTGCTGTTGTGCCTGTAGGTAGGGCGCCAAGGGAAGGGGAAGAGCCGCAGGAGCTTTCAGGGCTGAGCCCTTCCCTGTGGGAGAAGGAGCCGGACGTTTGCCTTTTCGGAAAGAGGCTCTGCTGAGGCCGAGGGCCATGAGATGTTCCGTCTCTGGGAAAGCACGGATCCCCAGTGCTGTTGTTCCTGTAGATAGGGTGCCAAGGGAAGGGGAAAAGCAGGAAGAGCTTTCAGGGCTGGGCCCTTCCCTGTGGGAGAAGGAGCCGGACGTTTGCCTTTTCGGAAAGAGGCTCTGCCGAGGCCGAGGGCCATGAGATGTTCCGTCTCTGGGAAAGCCCGCATGCCCAGTGCTGTTGTGCCTGTAGATAGGGCGCCTTGGGAAGGGGAAGAGCAGCAAGAGCTTTCAGGGCTGGGCCCTTCCCTGTGGGAGAAGGAGCCGGACGTTTACCTTTTCGGAAAGAGGCTCTGCCGAGGCCGAGGGCCATGAGATGTTCCGTCTCTGGGAAAGCCCGGATGCCCAGTGCTGTTGTGCCTGTAGATAGGGCACCAAGGGAAGGGGAAGAGCAGCAAGAGCTTTCAGGGCTGGGCCCTTCCCTGTGGGAGAAGGAGCCGGACGTTTGCCTTTTCGGAAAGAGGCTCTGCCGAGGCCGAGGGCCATGAGATGTTCCGTCTCTGGGAAAGCCCGGCTGCCCAGTGCTGTTGTGCCTGTAGGTAGGGCGCCAAGGGAAGGGGAAGAGCAGCAAGAGCTTTCAGGGCTGGGCCCTTCCCTGTGGGAGAAGGAGCCGGACGTTTGCCTTTTCGGAAAGAGGCTCTGCCGAGGCCGAGGGCCATGAGATGTTCCGTCTCTGGGAAAGCCCAGATGCCCAGTGCTGTTGTGCCTGTAGGTAGGGCGCCAAGGGAAGGGGAAGAGCAGCAAGAGCTTTCAGGGCTGGGCCCTTCCCTGTGGGAGAA
Organism: Haliaeetus albicilla; assembly: GCF_947461875.1. Lineage (NCBI taxonomy): Eukaryota > Metazoa > Chordata > Aves > Accipitriformes > Accipitridae > Haliaeetus > Haliaeetus albicilla. The sequence continues at coordinate 4,637,821 of NC_091511.1, forward strand.
GGAGCCGGACGTTTACCTTTTCGGAAAGAGACTCTTCCGAGGCAGCGGGCCATGAGATGTTCTGTCTCTGGGAAAGCCCGGATCCCCGGTGCTGTTGTGCCTGTAGATAGGGCACCAAGGGAAGGGGAAGAGCAGCAAGAGCTTTCAGGGCTGGGCCCTTCCCTGTGGGAGAAGGAGCCGGACGTTTGCCTTTTCGGAAAGAGGCTCTGCCGAGGCCGAGGGCCATGAGATGTTCCGTCTCTGGGAAAGCCCGGATGCCCAGTGCTGTTGTGCCTGTAGGTAGGGCGCCTTGGGAAGGGGAAGAGCAGCAAGAGCTTTCAGGGCTGGGCCCTTCCCTGTGGGAGAAGGAGCCGGACGTTTGCCTTTTCGGAAAGAGGCTCTGCCGAGGCCGAGGGCCATGAGATGTTCCGTCTCTGGGAAAGCCCGGATGCCCAGTGCTGTTGTGCCTGTAGGTAGGGCGCCAAGGGAAGGGGAAGAGCCGCAGGAGCTTTCAGGGCTGAGCCCTTCCCTGTGGGAGAAGGAGCCGGACGTTTGCCTTTTCGGAAAGAGGCTCTGCCGAGGCTGAGGGCCATGAGATGTTCCGTCTCTGGGAAAGCCCGGATGCCCAGTGCTGTTGTGCCTGTAGATAGGGTGCCAAGGGAAGGGGAAGAGCAGGAAGAGCTTTCAGGGCTGGGCCCTTCCCTGTGGGAGAAGGAGCCAGACGTTTGCCTTTTCGGAAAGAGGCTCTGCCGAGGCCGAGGGCCATGAGATGTTCCGTCTCTGGGAAAGCCCGGATGCCCAGTGCTGTTGTGCCTGTAGATAGGGCGCCAAGGGAAGGGGAAGAGCAGCAAGAGCTTTCAGGGCTGGGCCCTTCCCTGTGGGAGAAGGAGCCGGACATTTGCCTTTTCGGAAAGAGGCTCTGCCGAGGCCGAGGGCCATGAGATGTTCCGTCTCTGGGAAAGCCCGGCTGCCCAGTGCTGTTGTGCCTGTAGGTAGGGCGCCAAGGGAAGGGGAAGAGCAGCAAGAGCTTTCAGGGCTGGGCCCTTCCCTGTGGGAGAAGGAGCCGGACGTTTGCCTTTTCGGAAAGAGGCTCTGCCGAGGCCGAGGGCCATGAGATGTTCCGTCTCTGGGAAAGCCCGGATGCCCAGTGCTGTTGTGCCTGTAGGTAGGGCGCCAAGGGAAGGGGAAGAGCAGCAAGAGCTTTCAGGGCTGGGCCCTTCCCTGTGGGAGAAGGAGCCGGACGTTTGCCTTTTCGGAAAGAGGCTCTGCCCAGGCCGAGGGCCATGAGATGTTCCGTCTCTGGGAAAGCCCGGATGCCCAGTGCTGTTGTGCCTGTAGGTAGGGCGCCAAGGGAAGGGGAAGAGCAGCAAGAGCTTTCAGGGCTGGGCCCTTCCCTGTGGGAGAAGGAGCCGGACGTTTGCCTTTTCGGAAAGAGGCTCTGCCGAGGCCGAGGGCCATGAGATGTTCCGTCTCTGAGAAAGCCCGGATGCCCAGTGCTGTTGTGCCTGTAGGTAGGGCGGCAAGGGAAGGGGAAGAGCAGCAGGAGCTTTCAGGGCTGAGCCCTTCCCTGTGGGAGAAGGAGCCGGACGTTTGCCTTTTTGGAAAGAGGCTCTGCCGAGGCCGAGGGCCATGAGATGTTCCGTCTCTGGGAAAGCCCGCATCCCCAGTGCTGTTGTGCCTGTAGGTAGGGCGCCAAGGGAAGGGGAAGAGCAGCAAGAGCTTTCAGGGCTGGGCCCTTCCCTGTGGGAGAAGGAGCCGGACGTTTGCCTTTTCGGAAAGAGGCTCTGCCGAGGCCGAGGCCCATGAGATGTTCCGTCTCTGGGAAAGCCCGGATGCCCAGTGCTGTTGTGCCTGTAGGTAGGGCGCCAAGGGAAGGGGAAGAGCAGCAAGAGCTTTCAGGGCTGGGCCCTTCCCTGTGGGAGAAGGAGCCGGACGTTTGCCTTTTCGGAAAGAGGCTCTGCCGAGGCCGAGGGCCATGAGATGTTCCGTCTCTGGGAAAGCCCGGATGCCCAGTGCTGTTGTGCCTGTAGATAGGGCACCAAGGGAAGGGGAAGAGCAGCAAGAGCTTTCAGGGCTGGGCCCTTCCCTGTGGGAGAAGGAGCCGGACGTTTACCTTTTCGGAAAGAGGCTCTGCCGAGGCCGAGGGCCATGAGATGTTCCGTCTCTGGGAAAGCCCGGATGCCCAGTGCTGTTGTGCCTGTAGATAGGGCACCAAGGGAAGGGGAAGAGCAGCAAGAGCTTTCAGGGCTGGGCCCTTCCCTGTGGGAGAAGGAGCCGGACGTTTGCCTTTTCGGAAAGAGGCTCTGCCGAGGCCGAGGGCCATGAGATGTTCCGTCTCTGGGAAAGCACGGATCCCCAGTGCTGTTGTGCCTGTAGGTAGGGCGCCAAGGGAAGGGGAAGAGCAGCAAGAGCTTTCAGGGCTGGGCCCTTCCCTGTGGGAGAAGGAGCCGGACGTTTGCCTTTTCGGAAAGAGGCTCTGCCGAGGCCGAGGGCCATGAGATGTTCCGTCTCTGGGAAAGCCCGGCTGCCCAGTGCTGTTGTGCCTGTAGGTAGGGCGCCAAGGGAAGGGGAAGAGCAGCAAGAGCTTTCAGGGCTGGGCCCTTCCCTGTGGGAGAAGGAGCCGGACGTTTGCCTTTTCGGAAAGAGGCTCTGCCGAGGCCGAGGGCCATGAGATGTTCCGTCTCTGGGAACGCCCGGATCCCCGGTGCTGTTGTGCCTGTAGGTAGGGCGCCAAGGGAAGGGGAAGAGCAGCAAGAGCTTTCAGGGCTGGGCCCTTCCCTGTGGGAGAAGGAGCCGGACGTTTGCCTTTTCGGAAAGAGGCTCTGCCGAGGCCGAGGGCCATGAGATGTTCCGTGTCTGGGAAAGCCCGGATGCCCAGTGCTGTTGTGCCTGTAGGTAGGGCGCCAAGGGAAGGGGAAGAGCAGCAAGAGCTTTCAGGGCTGGGCCCTTCCCTGTGGGAGAAGGAGCCGGACGTTTGCCTTTTCGGAAAGAGGCTCTGCCGAGGCCGAGGGCCATGAGATGTTCCGTCTCTGGGAAAGCCCGGACGCCCAGTGCTGTTGTGCCTGTAGGTAGGGCACCAAGGGAAGGGGAAGAGCAGCAAGAGCTTTCAGGGCTGGGCCCTTCCCTGTGGGAGAAGGAGCCGGACGTTTACCTTTTCGGAAAGAGACTCTTCCGAGGCAGCGGGCCATGAGATGTTCCGTCTCTGGGAAAGCCCGGATCCCCAGTGCTGTTGTGCCTGTAGATAGGGCGCCAAGGGAAGGGGAAGAGCAGCAAGAGCTTTCAGGGCTGGGCCCTTCCCTGTGGGAGAAGGAGCCGGACGTTTGCCTTTTCGGAAAGAGGCTCTGCCGAGGCCGAGGGCCATGAGATGTTCCGTCTCTGGGAAAGCCCGGATGCCCAGTGCTGTTGTGCCTGTAGGTAGGGCGCCAAGGGAAGGGGAAGAGCAGCAAGAGCTTTCAGGGCTGGGCCCTTCCCTGTGGGAGAAGGAGCCGGACGTTTGCCTTTTCGGAAAGAGGCTCTGCCGAGGCCGAGGGCCATGAGATGTTCCGTCTCTGGGAAAGCCCGGATGCCCAGTGCTGTTGTGCCTGTAGGTAGGGCGCCAAGGGAAGGGGAAGAGCCGCAGGAGCTTTCAGGGCTGAGCCCTTCCCTGTGGGAGAAGGAGCCGGACGTTTGCCTTTTCGGAAAGAGGCTCTGCTGAGGCCGAGGGCCATGAGATGTTCCGTCTCTGGGAAAGCCCGGATGCCCAGTGCTGTTGTGCCTGCAGATAGGGCACCAAGGGAAGGGGAAGAGCAGCAAGAGCTTTCAGGGCTGGGCCCTTCCCTGTGGGAGAAGGAGCCGGACGTTTGCCTTTTCGGAAAGAGGCTCTGCCGAGGCCGAGGGCCATGAGATGTTCCGTCTCTGGGAAAGCCCGGATGCCCAGTGCTGTTGTGCCTGTAGGTAGGGCGCCAAGGGAAGGGGAAGAGCAGCAAGAGCTTTCAGGGCTGGGCCCTTCCCTGTGGGAGAAGGAGCCGGACGTTTACCTTTTCGGAAAGAGGCTCTGCCGAGGCCGAGGGCCATGAGATGTTCCGTCTCTGGGAAAGCCCGGCTGCCCAGTGCTGTTGTGCCTGTAGGTAGGGCGCCAAGGGAAGGGGAAGAGCAGCAAGAGCTTTCAGGGCTGGGCCCTTCCCTGTGGGAGAAGGAGCCGGACGTTTGCCTTTTCGGAAAGAGGCTCTGCCGAGGCCGAGGGCCATGAGATGTTCCGTCTCTGGGAAAGCCCGGCTGCCCAGTGCTGTTGTGCCTGTAGGTAGGGCGCCAAGGGAAGGGGAAGAGCAGCAAGAGCTTTCAGGGCTGGGCCCTTCCCTGTGGGAGAAGGAGCCGGACGTTTGCCTTTTCGGAAAGAGGCTCTGCCGAGGCCGAGGGCCATGAGATGTTCCGTCTCTGGGAAAGCCCAGATGCCCAGTGCTGTTGTGCCTGTAGGTAGGGCGCCAAGGGAAGGGGAAGAGCAGCAAGAGCTTTCAGGGCTGGGCCCTTCCCTGTGGGAGAAGGAGCCGGACGTTTGCCTTTTCGGAAAGAGGCTCTGCCGAGGCCGAGGGCCATGAGATGTTCCGTCTCTGGGAAAGCCCGGCTGCCCAGTGCTGTTGTGCCTGTAGGTAGGGCGCCAAGGGAAGGGGAAGAGCAGCAAGAGCTTTCAGGGCTGGGCCCTTCCCTGTGGGAGAAGAAGCCGGACGTTTGCCTTTACGGAAAGAGGCTCTGCCGAGGCCGAGGGCCATGAGATGTTCCGTCTCTGGGAAAGCCCGGATCCCCAGTGCTGTTGTGCCTGTAGGTAGGGCGCCAAGGGAAGGGGAAGAGCAGCAAGAGCTTTCAGGGCTGGGCCCTTCCCTGTGGGAGAAGGAGCCGGACGTTTGCCTTTTCGGAAAGAGGCTCTGCCGAGGCCGAGGGCCATGAGATGTTCCGTCTCTGGGAAAGCCCGGATGCCCAGTGCTGTTGTGCCTGTAGGTAGGGCGCCAAGGGAAGGGGAAGAGCAGCAAGAGCTTTCAGGGCTGGGCCCTTCCCTGTGGGAGAAGGAGCCGGACGTTTGCCTTTTCGGAAAGAGGCTCTGCCGAGGCCGAGGGCCATGAGATGTTCCGTCTCTGGGAAAGCCCGGCTGCCCAGTGCTGTTGTGCCTGTAGGTAGGGCGCCAAGGGAAGGGGAAGAGCAGCAAGAGCTTTCAGGGCTGGGCCCTTCCCTGTGGGAGAAGGAGCCGGACGTTTGCCTTTTCGGAAAGAGGCTCTGCCGAGGCCGAGGGCCATGAGATGTTCCGTGTCTGGGAAAGCACGGATGCCCAGTGCTGTTGTGCCTGTAGGTAGGGCGCCTTGGGAAGGGGAAGAGCAGCAAGAGCTTTCAGGGCTGGGCCCTTCCCTGTGGGAGAAGGAGCCGGACGTTTGCCTTTTCGGAAAGAGGCTCTGCCGAGGCCGAGGGCCATGAGATGTTCCGTCTCTGGGAAAGCCCGGCTGCCCAGTGCTGTTGTGCCTGTAGGTAGGGCGCCAAGGGAAGGGGAAGAGCAGCAAGAGCTTTCAGGGCTGGGCCCTTCCCTGTGGGAGAAGGAGCCGGACGTTTGCCTTTTCGGAAAGAGGCTCTGCCGAGGCCGAGGGCCATGAGATGTTCCGTCTCTGGGAACGCCCGGATCCCCGGTGCTGTTGTGCCTGTAGGTAGGGCGCCTTGGGAAGGGGAAGAGCAGCAAGAGCTTTCAGGGCTGGGCCCTTCCCTGTGGGAGAAGGAGCCGGACGTTTGCCTTTTCGGAAAGAGGCTCTGCCGAGGCCGAGGGCCATGAGATGTTCCGTCTCTGGGAAAGCCCGGATGCCCAGTGCTGTTGTGCCTGTAGGTAGGGCGCCAAGGGAAGGGGAAGAGCAGCAAGAGCTTTCAGGGCTGGGCCCTTCCCTGTGGGAGAAGGAGCCGGACGTTTGCCTTTTCGGAAAGAGGCTCTGCCGAGGCCGAGGGCCATGAGATGTTCCGTCTCTGGGAAAGCCCGGACGCCCAGTGCTGTTGTGCCTGTAGGTAGGGCACCAAGGGAAGGGGAAGAGCAGCAAGAGCTTTCAGGGCTGGGCCCTTCCCTGTGGGAGAAGGAGCCGGACGTTTACCTTTTCGGAAAGAGACTCTTCCGAGGCAGCGGGCCATGAGATGTTCCGTCTCTGGGAAAGCCCGGATCCCCAGTGCTGTTGTGCCTGTAGATAGGGCGCCTTGGGAAGGGGAAGAGCAGCAAGAGCTTTCAGGGCTGGGCCCTTCCCTGTGGGAGAAGGAGCCGGACGTTTGCCTTTTCGGAAAGAGGCTCTGCCGAGGCCGAGGGCCATGAGATGTTCCGTCTCTGGGAAAGCCCGGATGCCCAGTGCTGTTGTGCCTGTAGGTAGGGCGCCAAGGGAAGGGGAAGAGCAGCAAGAGCTTTCAGGGCTGGGCCCTTCCCTGTGGGAGAAGGAGCCGGACGTTTGCCTTTTCGGAAAGAGGCTCTGCCGAGGCCGAGGGCCATGAGATGTTCCGTCTCTGGGAAAGCCCGGATGCCCAGTGCTGTTGTGCCTGTAGGTAGGGCGCCAAGGGAAGGGGAAGAGCCGCAGGAGCTTTCAGGGCTGAGCCCTTCCCTGTGGGAGAAGGAGCCGGACGTTTGCCTTTTCGGAAAGAGGCTCTGCTGAGGCCGAGGGCCATGAGATGTTCCGTCTCTGGGAAAGCCCGGATGCCCAGTGCTGTTGTGCCTGCAGATAGGGCACCAAGGGAAGGGGAAGAGCAGCAAGAGCTTTCAGGGCTGGGCCCTTCCCTGTGGGAGAAGGAGCCGGACGTTTGCCTTTTCGGAAAGAGGCTCTGCCGAGGCCGAGGGCCATGAGATGTTCCGTCTCTGGGAAAGCCCGGATGCCCAGTGCTGTTGTGCCTGTAGGTAGGGCGCCAAGGGAAGGGGAAGAGCAGCAAGAGCTTTCAGGGCTGGGCCCTTCCCTGTGGGAGAAGGAGCCGGACATTTACCTTTTCGGAAAGAGGCTCTGCCGAGGCCGAGGGCCATGAGATGTTCCGTGTCTGGGAAAGCCCGGCTGCCCAGTGCTGTTGTGCCTGTAGGTAGGGCGCCAAGGGAAGGGGAAGAGCAGCAAGAGCTTTCAGGGCTGGGCCCTTCCCTGTGGGAGAAGGAGCCGGACGTTTGCCTTTTCGGAAAGAGGCTCTGCCGAGGCCGAGGGCCATGAGATGTTCCGTCTCTGGGAAAGCCCGGCTGCCCAGTGCTGTTGTGCCTGTAGGTAGGGCGCCAAGGGAAGGGGAAGAGCAGCAAGAGCTTTCAGGGCTGGGCCCTTCCCTGTGGGAGAAGGAGCCGGACGTTTGCCTTTTCGGAAAGAGGCTCTGCCGAGGCCGAGGGCCATGAGATGTTCCGTCTCTGGGAAAGCCCAGATGCCCAGTGCTGTTGTGCCTGTAGGTAGGGCGCCAAGGGAAGGGGAAGAGCAGCAAGAGCTTTCAGGGCTGGGCCCTTCCCTGTGGGAGAAGGAGCCGGACGTTTGCCTTTTCGGAAAGAGGCTCTGCCGAGGCCGAGGGCCATGAGATGTTCCGTCTCTGGGAAAGCCCGGCTGCCCAGTGCTGTTGTGCCTGTAGGTAGGGCGCCAAGGGAAGGGGAAGAGCAGCAAGAGCTTTCAGGGCTGGGCCCTTCCCTGTGGGAGAAGAAGCCGGACGTTTGCCTTTACGGAAAGAGGCTCTGCCGAGGCCGAGGGCCATGAGATGTTCCGTCTCTGGGAAAGCCCGGATCCCCAGTGCTGTTGTGCCTGTAGGTAGGGCGCCAAGGGAAGGGGAAGAGCAGCAAGAGCTTTCAGGGCTGGGCCCTTCCCTGTGGGAGAAGGAGCCGGACGTTTGCCTTTTCGGAAAGAGGCTCTGCCGAGGCTGAGGGCCATGAGATGTTCCGTCTCTGGGAAAGCCCGGATCCCCAGTGCTGTTGTGCCTGTAGGTAGGGCGCCTTGGGAAGGGGAAGAGCAGCAAGAGCTTTCAGGGCTGGGCCCTTCCCTGTGGGAGAAGGAGCCGGACGTTTGCCTTTTCGGAAAGAGGCTCTGCCGAGGCCGAGGCCCATGAGATGTTCCGTCTCTGGAAAAGCCCGGATGCCCAGTGCTGTTGTGCCTGTAGGTAGGGCACCAAGGGAAGGGGAAGAGCAGCAAGAGCTTTCAGGGCTGGGCCCTTCCCTGTGGGAGAAGGAGCGGGACGTTTGCCTTTTCGGAAAGAGGCTCTGCCGAGGCCGAGGGCCATGAGATGTTCCGTCTCTGGGAAAGCCCGGACGCCCAGTGCTGTTGTGCCTGTAGGTAGGGCGCCAAGGGAAGGGGAAGAGCAGCAAGAGCTTTCAGGGCTGGGCCCTTCCCTGTGGGAGAAGGAGCCGGACGTTTGCCTTTTCGGAAAGAGGCTCTGCCGAGGCCGAGGGCCATGAGATGTTCCGTCTCTGGGAAAGCCCGGATGCCCAGTGCTGTTGTGCCTGTAGGTAGGGCGCCTTGGGAAGGGGAAGAGCAGCAAGAGCTTTCAGGGCTGGGCCCTTCCCTGTGGGAGAAGGAGCCGGACGTTTGCCTTTTCGGAAAGAGGCTCTGCCGAGGCCGAGGGCCATGAGATGTTCCGTCTCTGGGAAAGCCTGGATCCCCAGTGCTGTTGTGCCTGTAGGTAGGGCGCCTTGGGAAGGGGAAGAGCAGCAAGAGCTTTCAGGGCTGGGCCCTTCCCTGTGGGAGAAGGAGCCGGACGTTTGCCTTTTCGGAAAGAGGCTCTGCCGAGGCCGAGGTCCATGAGATGTTCCGTGTCTGGCAAAGCACGGATGCCCAGTGCTGTTGTGCCTGTAGATAGGGCGCCAAGGGAAGGGGAAGAGCAGCAAGAGCTTTCAGGGCTGGGCCCTTCCCTGTGGGAGAAGGAGCCGGACGTTTGCCTTTTCGGAAAGAGGCTCTGCCGAGGCCGAGGGCCATGAGACGTTCCGTCTCTGGGAAAGCCCGGATGCCCAGTGCTGTTGTGCCTGCAGATAGGGCACCAAGGGAAGGGGAAGAGCAGCAAGAGCTTTCAGGGCTGGGCCCTTCCCTGTGGGAGAAGGAGCCGGACGTTTGCCTTTTCGGAAAGAGGCTCTGCCGAGGCCGAGGGCCATGAGATGTTCCGTCTCTGGGAAAGCCCGGATGCCCAGTGCTGTTGTGCCTGTAGGTAGGGCGCCAAGAGAAGGGGAAGAGCAGCAAGAGCTTTCAGGGCTGGGCCCTTCCCTGTGGGAGAAGGAGCCGGACGTTTGCCTTTTCGGAAAGAGGCTCTGCCGAGGCCGAGGGCCATGAGATGTTCCGTCTCTGGGAAAGCACGGATCCCCAGTGCTGTTGTGCCTGTAGATAGGGCGCCAAGGGAAGGGGAAGAGCAGCAACAGCTTTCAGGACTGAGCCCTTCCCTGTGGGAGAAGGAGCTGGACGTTTGCCTTTTCGGAAAGAGGCTCTGCCGAGGCCGAGGGCCATGAGATGTTCCGTCTCTGAGAAAGCCCGGATGCCCAGTGCTGTTGTGCCTGTAGGTAGGGCGCCAAGGGAAGGGGAAGAGCAGCAAGAGCTTTCAGGGCTGGGCCCTTCCCTGTGGGAGAAGGAGCCGGACGTTTGCCTTTTCGGAAAGAGGCTCTGCCGAGGCCGAGGGCCATGAGATGTTCCATCTCTGGGAAAGCCCGGATCCCCAGTGCTGTTGTGCCTGTAGGTAGGGCGCCAAGGGAAGGGGAAGAGCAGCAAGAGCTTTCAGGGCTGGGCCCTTCCCTGTGGGAGAAGGAGCCGGACGTTTGCCTTTTCGGAAAGAGGCTCTGCCGAGGCCGAGGGCCATGAGATGTTCCGTCTCTGGGAAAGCCCGGATGCCCAGTGCTGTTGTGCCTGTAGGTAGGGCGCCAAGGGAAGGGGAAGAGCAGCAAGAGCTTTCAGGGCTGGGCCCTTCCCTGTGGGAGAAGAAGCCGGACGTTTGCCTTTACGGAAAGAGGCTCTGCCGAGGCCGAGGGCCATGAGATGTTCCGTCTCTGGGAAAGCCCGGATCCCCAGTGCTGTTGTGCCTGTAGGTAGGGCGCCAAGGGAAGGGGAAGAGCAGCAAGAGCTTTCAGGGCTGGGCCCTTCCCTGTGGGAGAAGGAGCCGGACGTTTGCCTTTTCGGAAAGAGGCTCTGCCGAGGCTGAGGGCCATGAGATGTTCCGTGTCTGGGAAAGCCCGGATCCCCAGTGCTGTTGTGCCTGTAGGTAGGGCGCCAAGGGAAGGGGAAGAGCAGCAAGAGCTTTCAGGTCTGGGCCCTTCCCTGTGGGAGAAGGAGCCGGACGTTTGCCTTTTCGGAAAGAGGCTCTGCCGAGGCCGAGGGCCATGAGATGTTCCGTCTCTGGGAAAGCCCGGATGCCCAGTGCTGTTGTGCCTGTAGGTAGGGCGCCAAGGGAAGGGGAAGAGCAGCAAGAGCTTTCAGGGCTGGGCCCTTCCCTGTGGGAGAAGGAGCCGGACGTTTGCCTTTTCGGAAAGAGGCTCTGCCGAGGCCGAGGGCCATGAGATGTTCCGTCTCTGGGAAAGCCCGGATGCCCAGTGCTGTTGTGCCTGTAGGTAGGGCGCCAAGGGAGGGGGAAGAGCAGCAAGAGCTTTCAGGGCTGGGCCCTTTCCTGTGGGAGAAGGAGCCGGATGTTTGCCTTTTCGGAAAGAGGCTCTGCCGAGGCCGAGGCCCATGAGATGTTCCGTCTCTGGGAAAGCCCGGATGCCCAGTGCTGTTGTGCCTGTAGGTAGGGCGCCAAGGGAAGGGGAAGAGCAGCAAGAGCTTTCAGGGCTGGGCCCTTCCCTGTGGGAGAAGGAGCCGGACGTTTGCCTTTTCGGAAAGAGGCTCTGCCGAGGCCGAGGGCCATGAGATGTTCCGTCTCTGGGAAAGCCCGGATGCCCAGTGCTGTTGTGCCTGTAGATAGGGCGCCAAGGGAAGGGGAAGAGCAGCAAGAGCTTTCAGGGCTGGGCCCTTCCCTGTGGGAGAAGGAGCCGGACGTTTGCCTTTTCGGAAAGAGGCTCTGCCGAGGCCGAGGGCCATGAGATGTTCCGTCTCTGGGAAAGCCCGGATCCCCAGTGCTGTTGTGCCTGTAGGTAGGGCGCCAAGGGAAGGGGAAGAGCAGCAAGAGCTTTCAGGTCTGGGCCCTTCCCTGTGGGAGAAGGAGCCGGACGTTTGCCTTTTCGGAAAGAGGCTCTGCCGAGGCCGAGGGCCATGAGATGTTCCGTCTCTGGGAAAGCACGGATCCCCAGTGCTGTTGTGCCTGTAGGTAGGGCGCCAAGGGAAGGGGAAGAGCAGCAAGAGCTTTCAGGGCTGGGCCCTTCCCTGTGGGAGAAGGAGCCGGACGTTTGCCTTTTCGGAAAGAGGCTCTGCCGAGGCCGAGGGCCATGAGATGTTCCGTCTCTGGGAAAGCCCGGATCCCCAGTGCTGTTGTGCCTGTAGGTAGGGCGCCAAGGGAAGGGGAAGAGCAGCAAGAGCTTTCAGGGCTGGGCCCTTCCCTGTGGGAGAAGGAGCCGGACGTTTGCCTTTTCGGAAAGAGGCTCTGCCGAGGCCGAGGGCCATGAGATGTTCCGTCTCTGGGAAAGCCCGGATCCCCAGTGCTGTTGTGCCTGTAGATAGGGTGCCAAGGGAAGGGGAAGAGCAGCAAGAGCTTTCAGGGCTGGGCCCTTCCCTGTGGGAGAAGGAGCCGGACGTTTGCCTTTTCGGAAAGAGGCTCTGCCGAGGCCGAGGGCCATGAGATGTTCCGTCTCTGGGAAAGCCCGGATCCCCAGTGCTGTTGTGCCTGTAGGTAGGGCGCCAAGGGAAGGGGAAGAGCAGCAAGAGCTTTCAGGGCTGGGCCCTTCCCTGTGGGAGAAGGAGCCGGACGTTTGCCTTTTCGGAAAGAGGCTCTGCCGAGGCCGAGGGCCATGAGATGTTCCGTCTCTGGGAAAGCCCGGATGCCCAGTGCTGTTGTGCCTGTAGATAGGGTGCCATGGCAAAGGGAAGAGCAGCAACAGATTTCAGGTCTGGGCCCTTCCCTGTGGGAGAAGGAGCCGGACGTTTGCCTTTTCGGAAAGAGGCTCTGCCGAGGCCGAGGGCCATGAGATGTTCCATCTCTGGGAAAGCCCAGATCCCCAGTGCTGTTGTGCCTGTAGGTAGGGCGCCAAGGGAAGGGGAAGAGCAGCAAGAGCTTTCAGGGCTGGGCCCTTCCCTGTGGGAGAAGGAGCCGGACGTTTTCCTTTTTGGAAAGAGGCTCTGCCGAGGCCGAGGGCCATGAGATGTTCCGTCTCTGGGAAAGCCTGGATGCCCAGTGCTGTTGTGCCTGTAGATAGGGCGCCAAGGGAAGGGGAAGAGCAGCAAGAGCTTTCAGGGCTGGGCCCTTCCCTGTGGGAGAAGGAGCCGGACGTTTGCCTTTTCGGAAAGAGGCTCTGCCGAGGCCGAGGGCCATGAGATGTTCCGTCTCTGGGAAAGCCCGGATGCCCAGTGCTGTTGTGCCTGTAGGTAGGGCGCCAAGGGAAGGGGAAGAGCAGCAAGAGCTTTCAGGGCTGGGCCCTTCCCTGTGGGAGAAGGAGCCGGACGTTTGCCTTTTCGGAAAGAGGCTCTGCCGAGGCCGAGGGCCATGAGATGTTCCGTCTCTGGAAAAGCACGGATGCCCAGTGCTGTTGTGCCTGTAGGTAGGGCACCAAGGGAAGGGGAAGAGCAGCAAGAGCTTTCAGGGCTGGGCCCTTCCCTGTGGGAGAAGGAGCCGGACGTTTGCCTTTTCGGAAAGAGGCTCTGCCGAGGCCGAGGGCCATGAGATGTTCCGTCTCTGGGAAAGCCCGGATGCCCAGTGCTGTTGTGCCTGTAGATAGGGCGCCAACGGAAGGGGAAGAGCAGCAAGAGCTTTCAGGGCTGGGCCCTTCCCTGTGGGAGAAGGAGCCGGACGTTTGCCTTTTCGGAAAGAGGCTCTGCCGAGGCCGAGGGCCATGAGATGTTCCATCTCTGGGAAAGCCCGGATCCCCAGTGCTGTTGTGCCTTTAGGTAGGGCGCCAAGGGAAGGGGAAGAGCAGCAAGAGCTTTCAGGGCTGGGCCCTTCCCTGTGGGAGAAGGAGCCGGACGTTTGCCTTTTCGGAAAGAGGCTCTGCCGAGGCCGAGGGCCATGAGATGTTCCGTCTCTGGGAAAGCCCGGATGCCCAGTGCTGTTGTGCCTGTAGATAGGGCGCCAAGGGAAGGGGAAGAGCAGCAAGAGCTTTCAGGGCTGGGCCCTTCCCTGTGGGAGAAGGAGCCGGACGTTTGCCTTTTCGGAAAGAGGCTCTGCCGAGGCCGAGGGCCATGAGATGTTCCGTCTCTGGGAAAGCCCGGATCCCCAGTGCTGTTGTGCCTGTAGGTAGGGCGCCAAGGGAAGGGGAAGAGCAGCAAGAGCTTTCAGGGCTGGGCCCTTCCCTGTGGGAGAAGGAGCCAGACGTTTGCCTTTTCGGAAAGAGGCTCTGCCGAGGCCGAGGGCCATGAGATGTTCCGTCTCTGGGAAAGCCCGGATGCCCAGTGCTGTTGTGCCTGTAGATAGGGCGCCAAGGGAAGGGTAAGAGCAGCAAGAGCTTTCAGGGCTGGGCCCTTCCCTGTGGGAGAAGGAGCCAGACGTTTGCCTTTTCGGAAAGAGGCTCTGCCGAGGCCGAGGGCCATGAGATGTTCCGTCTCTGGGAAAGCACGGATGCCCAGTGCTGTTGTGCCTGTAGGTAGGGCGCCAAGGGAAGGGGAAGAGCAGCAAGAGCTTTCAGGGCTGGGCCCTTCCCTGTGGGAGAAGGAGCCGGACGTTTGCCTTTTCGGAAAGAGGCTCTGCCGAGGCCGAGGGCCATGAGATGTTCCGTCTCTGGGAAAGCCCGGCTGCCCAGTGCTGTTGTGCCTGTAGGTAGGGCGCCAAGGGAAGGGGAAGAGCAGCAAGAGCTTTCAGGGCTGGGCCCTTCCCTGTGGGAGAAGGAGCCGGACGTTTGCCTTTTCGGAAAGAGGCTCTGCCGAGGCCGAGGGCCATGAGATGTTCCGTCTCTGGGAAAGCCCGGATGCCCAGTGCTGTTGTGCCTGTAGGTAGGGCGCCAAGGGAAGGGGAAGAGCAGCAAGAGCTTTCAGGGCTGGGCCCTTCCCTGTGGGAGAAGGAGCCGGACGTTTGCCTTTTCGGAAAGAGGATCTGCCGAGGCCGAGGGCCATGAGATGTTCCGTCTCTGGGAAAGCCCGGATCCCCAGTGCTGTTGTGCCTGTAGGTAGGGCGCCAAGGGAAGGGGAAGAGCAGCAAGAGCTTTCAGGGCTGGGCCCTTCCCTGTGGGAGAAGGAGCCGGACGTTTGCCTTTTCGGAAAGAGGCTCTGCCGAGGCCGAGGGCCATGAGATGTTCCGTCTCTGGGAAAGCACGGATGCCCAGTGCTGTTGTGCCTGTAGGTAGGGCGCCAAGGGAAGGGGAAGAGCAGCAAGAGCTTTCAGGGCTGGGCCCTTCCCTGTGGGAGAAGGAGCCGGACGTTTGCCTTTTCGGAAAGAGGCTCTGCCGAGGCCGAGGGCCATGAGATGTTCCGTCTCTGGGAAAGCCCGGATGCCCAGTGCTGTTGTGCCTGTAGGTAGGGCGCCAAGGGAAGGGGAAGAGCAGCAAGAGCTTTCAGGGCTGGGCCCTTCCCTGTGGGAGAAGGAGCCGGACGTTTGCCTTTTCGGAAAGAGGCTCTGCCGAGGCCGAGGGCCATGAGATGTTCCGTCTCTGGGAAAGCCCGGATGCCCAGTGCTGTTGTGCCTGTAGATAGGGCGCCAAGGGAAGGGGAAGAGCAGCAAGAGCTTTCAGGGCTGGGCCCTTCCCTGTGGGAGAAGGAGCCGGACGTTTGCCTTTTCGGAAAGAGGCTCTGCCGAGGCCGAGGGCCATGAGATGTTCCGTCTCTGGGAAAGCCCGGATCCCCAGTGCTGTTGTGCCTGTAGGTAGGGCGCCAAGGGAAGGGGAAGAGCAGCAAGAGCTTTCAGGTCTGGGCCCTTCCCTGTGGGAGAAGGAGCCGGACGTTTGCCTTTTCGGAAAGAGGCTCTGCCGAGGCCGAGGGCCATGAGATGTTCCGTCTCTGGGAAAGCACGGATCCCCAGTGCTGTTGTGCCTGTAGGTAGGGCGCCAAGGGAAGGGGAAGAGCAGCAAGAGCTTTCAGGGCTGGGCCCTTCCCTGTGGGAGAAGGAGCCGGACGTTTGCCTTTTCGGAAAGAGGCTCTGCCGAGGCCGAGGGCCATGAGATGTTCCGTCTCTGGGAAAGCCCGGATCCCCAGTGCTGTTGTGCCTGTAGGTAGGGCGCCAAGGGAAGGGGAAGAGCAGCAAGAGCTTTCAGGGCTGGGCCCTTCCCTGTGGGAGAAGGAGCCGGACGTTTGCCTTTTCGGAAAGAGGCTCTGCCGAGGCCGAGGGCCATGAGATGTTCCGTCTCTGGGAAAGCCCGGATCCCCAGTGCTGTTGTGCCTGTAGATAGGGTGCCAAGGGAAGGGGAAGAGCAGCAAGAGCTTTCAGGGCTGGGCCCTTCCCTGTGGGAGAAGGAGCCGGACGTTTGCCTTTTCGGAAAGAGGCTCTGCCGAGGCCGAGGGCCATGAGATGTTCCGTCTCTGGGAAAGCCCGGATCCCCAGTGCTGTTGTGCCTGTAGGTAGGGCGCCAAGGGAAGGGGAAGAGCAGCAAGAGCTTTCAGGGCTGGGCCCTTCCCTGTGGGAGAAGGAGCCGGACGTTTGCCTTTTCGGAAAGAGGCTCTGCCGAGGCCGAGGGCCATGAGATCTTCCGTCTCTGGGAAAGCCCGGATGCCCAGTGCTGTTGTGCCTGTAGATAGGGTGCCATGGCAAAGTGAAGAGCAGCAACAGATTTCAGGTCTGGGCCCTTCCCTGTGGGAGAAGGAGCCGGACGTTTGCCTTTTCGGAAAGAGGCTCTGCCGAGGCCGAGGGCCATGAGATGTTCCATCTCTGGGAAAGCCCAGATCCCCAGTGCTGTTGTGCCTGTAGGTAGGGCGCCAAGGGAAGGGGAAGAGCAGCAAGAGCTTTCAGGGCTGGGCCCTTCCCTGTGGGAGAAGGAGCCGGACGTTTTCCTTTTTGGAAAGAGGCTCTGCCGAGGCCGAGGGCCATGAGATGTTCCGTCTCTGGGAAAGCCTGGATGCCCAGTGCTGTTGTGCCTGTAGATAGGGCGCCAAGGGAAGGGGAAGAGCAGCAAGAGCTTTCAGGGCTGGGCCCTTCCCTGTGGGAGAAGGAGCCGGACGTTTGCCTTTTCGGAAAGAGGCTCTGCCGAGGCCGAGGGCCATGAGATGTTCCGTCTCTGGGAAAGCCCGGATGCCCAGTGCTGTTGTGCCTGTAGGTAGGGCGCCAAGGGAAGGGGAAGAGCAGCAAGAGCTTTCAGGGCTGGGCCCTTCCCTGTGGGAGAAGGAGCCGGACGTTTGCCTTTTCGGAAAGAGGCTCTGCCGAGGCCGAGGGCCATGAGATGTTCCGTCTCTGGAAAAGCACGGATGCCCAGTGCTGTTGTGCCTGTAGGTAGGGCACCAAGGGAAGGGGAAGAGCAGCAAGAGCTTTCAGGGCTGGGCCCTTCCCTGTGGGAGAAGGAGCCGGACGTTTGCCTTTTCGGAAAGAGGCTCTGCCGAGGCCGAGGGCCATGAGATGTTCCGTCTCTGGGAAAGCCCGGATGCCCAGTGCTGTTGTGCCTGTAGATAGGGCGCCAACGGAAGGGGAAGAGCAGCAAGAGCTTTCAGGGCTGGGCCCTTCCCTGTGGGAGAAGGAGCCGGACGTTTGCCTTTTCGGAAAGAGGCTCTGCCGAGGCCGAGGGCCATGAGATGTTCCATCTCTGGGAAAGCCCGGATCCCCAGTGCTGTTGTGCCTTTAGGTAGGGCGCCAAGGGAAGGGGAAGAGCAGCAAGAGCTTTCAGGGCTGGGCCCTTCCCTGTGGGAGAAGGAGCCGGACGTTTGCCTTTTCGGAAAGAGGCTCTGCCGAGGCCGAGGGCCATGAGATGTTCCGTCTCTGGGAAAGCCCGGATGCCCAGTGCTGTTGTGCCTGTAGATAGGGCGCCAAGGGAAGGGGAAGAGCAGCAAGAGCTTTCAGGGCTGGGCCCTTCCCTGTGGGAGAAGGAGCCGGACGTTTGCCTTTTCGGAAAGAGGCTCTGCCGAGGCCGAGGGCCATGAGATGTTCCGTCTCTGGGAAAGCCCGGATCCCCAGTGCTGTTGTGCCTGTAGGTAGGGCGCCAAGGGAAGGGGAAGAGCAGCAAGAGCTTTCAGGGCTGGGCCCTTCCCTGTGGGAGAAGGAGCCAGACGTTTGCCTTTTCGGAAAGAGGCTCTGCCGAGGCCGAGGGCCATGAGATGTTCCGTCTCTGGGAAAGCCCGGATGCCCAGTGCTGTTGTGCCTGTAGATAGGGCGCCAAGGGAAGGGTAAGAGCAGCAAGAGCTTTCAGGGCTGGGCCCTTCCCTGTGGGAGAAGGAGCCAGACGTTTGCCTTTTCGGAAAGAGGCTCTGCCGAGGCCGAGGGCCATGAGATGTTCCGTCTCTGGGAAAGCACGGATGCCCAGTGCTGTTGTGCCTGTAGGTAGGGCGCCAAGGGAAGGGGAAGAGCAGCAAGAGCTTTCAGGGCTGGGCCCTTCCCTGTGGGAGAAGGAGCCGGACGTTTGCCTTTTCGGAAAGAGGCTCTGCCGAGGCCGAGGGCCATGAGATGTTCCGTCTCTGGGAAAGCCCGGCTGCCCAGTGCTGTTGTGCCTGTAGGTAGGGCGCCAAGGGAAGGGGAAGAGCAGCAAGAGCTTTCAGGGCTGGGCCCTTCCCTGTGGGAGAAGGAGCCGGACGTTTGCCTTTTCGGAAAGAGGCTCTGCCGAGGCCGAGGGCCATGAGATGTTCCGTCTCTGGGAAAGCCCGGATGCCCAGTGCTGTTGTGCCTGTAGGTAGGGCGCCAAGGGAAGGGGAAGAGCAGCAAGAGCTTTCAGGGCTGGGCCCTTCCCTGTGGGAGAAGGAGCCGGACATTTGCCTTTTCGGAAAGAGGATCTGCCGAGGCCGAGGGCCATGAGATGTTCCGTCTCTGGGAAAGCCCGGATCCCCAGTGCTGTTGTGCCTGTAGGTAGGGCGCCAAGGGAAGGGGAAGAGCAGCAAGAGCTTTCAGGGCTGGGCCCTTCCCTGTGGGAGAAGGAGCCGGACGTTTGCCTTTTCGGAAAGAGGCTCTGCCGAGGCCGAGGGCCATGAGATGTTCCGTCTCTGGGAAAGCACGGATGCCCAGTGCTGTTGTGCCTGTAGGTAGGGCGCCAAGGGAAGGGGAAGAGCAGCAAGAGCTTTCAGGGCTGGGCCCTTCCCTGTGGGAGAAGGAGCCGGACGTTTGCCTTTTCGGAAAGAGGCTCTGCCGAGGCCGAGGGCCATGAGATGTTCCGTCTCTGGGAAAGCCCGGATGCCCAGTGCTGTTGTGCCTGTAGGTAGGGCGCCAAGGGAAGGGGAAGAGCAGCAAGAGCTTTCAGGGCTGGGCCCTTCCCTGTGGGAGAAGGAGCCGGACGTTTGCCTTTTCGGAAAGAGGCTCTGCCGAGGCCGAGGGCCATGAGATGTTCCGTCTCTGGGAAAGCCCGGATGCCCAGTGCTGTTGTGCCTGTAGGTAGGGCGCCAAGGGAAGGGGAAGAGCAGCAAGAGCTTTCAGGGCTGGGCCCTTCCCTGTGGGAGAAGGAGCCGGACATTTTCCTTTTCGGAAAGAGGATCTGCCGAGGCCGAGCCCCATGAGATGTTCCGACACTGGGAAAGCCCGGATGCCCAGTGCTGTTGTGCCTGTAGGTAGGGCGCCAAGGGAAGGGGAAGAGCAGCAAGAGCTTTCAGGGCTGGGCCCTTCCCTGTGGGAGAAGGAGCCGGACGTTTGCCTTTTCGGAAAGAGGCTCTGCCGAGGCCGAGGGCCATGAGATGTTCCGTCTCTGGGAAAGCCCGGATCCCCAGTGCTGTTGTGCCTGTAGGTAGGGCGCCAAGGGAAGGGGAAGAGCAGCAAGAGCTTTCAGGGCTGGGCCCTTCCCTGTGGGAGAAGGAGCCGGACGTTTGCCTTTTTGGAAAGAGGCTCTGCCGAGGCCGAGGGCCATGAGATGTTCCGTCTCTGGGAAAGCCCGGATGCCCAGTGCTGTTGTGCCTGTAGGTAGGGCGCCAAGGGAATGGGAAGAGCAGCAAGAGCTTTCAGGGCTGGGCCCTTCCCTGTGGGAGAAGGAGCCGGACGTTTGCCTTTTCGGAAAGAGGCTCTGCCGAGGCCGAGGGCCATGAGATCTTCCGTCTCTGGGAAAGCCCGGATGCCCAGTGCTGTTGTGCCTGTAGGTAGGGCGCCAAGGGAAGGGGAAGAGCAGCAAGAGCTTTCAGGGCTGGGCCCTTCCCTGTGGGAGAAGGAGCCGGACGTTTGCCTTTTTGGAAAGAGGCTCTGCCGACGCCGAGGGCCATGAGATGTTCCGTCTCTGGGAAAGCCCGGATGCCCAGTGCTGTTGTGCCTGTAGGTAGGGCGCCTTGGGAAGGGGAAGAGCAGCAAGAGCTTTCAGGGCTGGGCCCTTCCCTGTGGGAGGAGCCGGACGTTTGCCTTTTCGGAAAGAGGCTCTGCCGAGGCCGAGGGCCATGAGATGTTCCGTCTCTGGGAAAGCCTGGATCCCCAGTGCTGTTGTGCCTGTAGGTAGGGCGCCAAGGGAAGGGGAAGAGCAGCAAGAGCTTTCAGGGCTGGGCCCTTCCCTGTGGGACAAGGAGCCGGACGTTTGCCTTTTCGGAAAGAGGCTCTGCCGAGGCCGAGGGCCATGAGATGTTCCGTCTCTGGGAAAGCCTGGATGCCCAGTGCTGTTGTGCCTGTAGATAGGGCGCCAACGGAAGGGGAAGGGCAGCAAGAGCTTTCAGGGCTGGGCCCTTCCCTGTGGGAGAAGGAGCCGGACGTTTGCCTTTTCGGAAAGAGGCTCTGCCGAGGCCGAGGGCCATGAGATGTTCCGTCTCTGGGAAAGCCCGGATCCCCAGTGCTGTTGTGCCTTTAGGTAGGGCGCCAAGGGAAGGGGAAGAGCAGCAAGAGCTTTCAGGGCTGGGCCCTTCCCTGTGGGAGAAGGAGCCGGACGTTTGCCTTTTCGGAAAGAGGCTCTGCCGAGGCCGAGGGCCATGAGATGTTCCTTGTCTGGGAAAGCCCGGATCCCCAGTGCTGTTGTGCCTGTAGGTAGGGCGCCAAGGGAAGGGGAAGAGCAGCAAGAGCTTTCAGGGCTGGGCCCTTCCCTGTGGGAGAAGGAGCCGGACGTTTGCCTTTTCGGAAAGAGGCTCTGCCGAGGCCGAGGGCCATGAGATGTTCCGTCTCTGGGAAAGCCCGGATGCCCAGTGCTGTTGTGCCTGTAGGTAGGGCGCCAAGGGAAGGGGAAGAGCAGCAAGAGCTTTCAGGGCTGGGCCCTTCCCTGTGGGAGAAGGAGCCGGACGTTTGCCTTTTCGGAAAGAGGCTCTGCCGAGGCCGAGGGCCATGAGATGTTCCGTCTCTGGGAAAGCCCGGATGCCCAGTGCTGTTGTGCCTGTAGGTAGGGCGCCAAGGGAAGGGGAAGAGCAGCAAGAGCTTTCAGGGCTGGGCCCTTCCCTGTGGGAGAAGGAGCCGGACGTTTGCCTTTTCGGAAAGAGGCTCTGCCGAGGCCGAGGGCCATGAGATGTTCCGTCTCTGGGAAAGCCCAGATGCCCAGTGCTGTTGTGCCTGTAGGTAGGGCACCAAGGGAAGGGGAAGAGCAGCAAGAGCTTTCAGGGCTGGGCCCTTCCCTGTGGGAGAAGGAGCTGGACGTTTGCCTTTTCGGAAAGAGGCTCTGCCGAGGCCGAGGGCCATGAGATGTTCCGTCTCTGGGAAAGCCCGGATGCCCAGTGCTGTTGTGCCTGTAGATAGGGCGCCAAGGGAAGGGGAAGAGCAGCAAGAGCTTTCAGGGCTGGGCCCTTCCCTGTGGGAGAAGGAGCCGGACGTTTGCCTTTTCGGAAAGAGGCTCTGCCGAGGCCGAGGGCCATGAGATGTTCCGTCTCTGGGAAAGCCCGGATGCCCAGTGCTGTTGTTCCTGTAGATAGGGCGCCAAGGGAGGGGGAAGAGCAGCAAGAGCTTTCAGGGCTGGGCCCTTCCCTGTGGGAGAAGGAGCCGGACGTTTGCCTTTTCGGAAAGAGGCTCTGCCGAGGCTGAGGGCCATGAGATCTTCCGTCTCTGGGAAAGCCCGGATGCCCAGTGCTGTTGTGCCTGTAGATAGGGCGCCAAGGGAAGGGGAAGAGCAGCAAGAGCTTTCAGGGCTGGGCCCTTCCCTGTGGGAGAAGGAGCCGGACGTTTGCCTTTTCAGAAAGAGGCTCTGCCGAGGCCGAGGGCCATGAGATGTTCCGTCTCTGGGAAAGCCCGGATGCCCAGTGCTGTTGTGCCTGTAGGTAGGGCGCCAAGGGAAGGGGAAGAGCAGCAAGAGCTTTCAGGGCTGGGCCCTTCCCTGTGGGAGAAGGAGCCGGACGTTTGCCTTTTCGGAAAGAGGCTCTGCCGAGGCCGAGGGCCATGAGATGTTCCGTCTCTGGGAAAGCCCGCATGCCCAGTGCTGTTGTGCCTGTAGATAGGGCGCCAAGGGAAGGGGAAGAGCAGCAAGAGCTTTCAGGGCTGGGCCCTTCCCTGTGGGAGAAGGAGCCGGACGTTTGCCTTTTCGGAAAGAGGCTCTGCCGAGGCCGAGGGCCATGAGATGTTCCGTCTCTGGGAAAGCCCGGATGCCCAGTGCTGTTGTGCCTGTAGATAGGGCGCCAAGGGAAGGGGAAGAGCAGCAAGAGCTTTCAGGGCTGGGCCCTTCCCTGTGGGAGAAGGAGCCGGACGTTTGCCTTTTTGGAAAGAGGCTCTGCCGAGGCCGAGGGCCATGAGATGTTCCGTCTCTGGGAAAGCCCGGATGCCCAGTGCTGTTGTGCCTGTAGGTAGGGCGCCAAGGGAAGGGGAAGAGCAGCAAGAGCTTTCAGGGCTGGGCCCTTCCCTGTGGGAGAAGGAGCCGGACGTTTGCCTTTTCGGAAAGAGGCTCTGCCGAGGCCGAGGGCCATGAGATGTTCCGTCTCTGGGAAAGCCCGGATGCCCAGTGCTGTTGTGCCTGTAGGTAGGGCGCCAAGGGAAGGGGAAGAGCAGCAAGAGCTTTCAGGGCTGGGCCCTTCCCTGTGGGAGAAGGAGCCGGACGTTTGCCTTTTCGGAAAGAGGCTCTGCCGAGGCCGAGGGCCGTGAGATGTTCCGTCTCTGGGAAAGCCCGGATGGCCAGTGCTGTTCTGCCTGTAGATAGGGCGCCAACGGAAGGGGAAGAGCAGCAAGAGCTTTCAGGGCTGGGCCCTTCCCTGTGGGAGAAGGAGCCGGACGTTTGCCTTTTCGGAAAGAGGCTCTGCCGAGGCCGAGGGCCATGAGATGTTCCGTCTCTGGGAAAGCCCGCATCCCCAGTGCTGTTGTGCCTGTAGGTAGGGCGCCAAGGGAAGGGGAAGAGCAGCAAGAGCTTTCAGGGCTGGGCCCTTCCCTGTGGGAGAAGGAGCCGGACGTTTGCCTTTTCGGAAAGAGGCTCTGCCGAGGCCGAGGGCCATGAGATGTTCCGTCTCTGGGAAAGCCCGGATGCCCAGTGCTGTTGTGCCTGTAGATAGGGCGCCAAGGGAAGGGGAAGAGCAGCAAGAGCTTTCAGGGCTGGGCCCTTCCCTGTGGGAGAAGGAGCCGGACGTTTGCCTTTTCGGAAAGAGGCTCTGCCGAGGCCGAGGGCCATGAGATGTTCCGTCTCTGGGAAAGCCCGGATGCCCAGTGCTGTTGTGCCTGTAGGTAGGGCGCCAAGGGAAGGGGAAGAGCAGCAAGAGCTTTCAGGGCTGGGCCCTTCCCTGTGGGAGAAGGAGCCGGACGTTTGCCTTTTCGGAAAGAGGCTCTGCCGAGGCCGAGGGCCATGAGATGTTCCGTCTCTGGGAAAGCCCGGATGCCCAGTGCTGTTGTGCCTGTAGATAGGGCGCCAAGGGAAGGGGAAGAGCAGCAAGAGCTTTCAGGGCTGGGCCCTTCCCTGTGGGAGAAGGAGCCGGACGTTTGCCTTTTCGGAAAGAGGCTCTGCCGAGGCCGAGGGCCATGAGATGTTCCGTCTCTGGGAAAGCACGGATCCCCAGTGCTGTTGTGCCTGTAGATAGGGCGCCAAGGGAGGGGGAAGAGCAGCAAGAGCTTTCAGGGCTGGGCCCTTCCCTGTGGGAGAAGGAGCCGGACGTTTGCCTTTTCGGAAAGAGGCTCTGCCGAGGCTGAGGGCCATGAGATCTTCCGTCTCTGGGAAAGCCCGGATGCCCAGTGCTGTTGTGCCTGTAGATAGGGCGCCAAGGGAAGGGGAAGAGCAGCAAGAGCTTTCAGGGCTGGGCCCTTCCCTGTGGGAGAAGGAGCCGGACGTTTGCCTTTTCGGAAAGAGGCTCTGCCGAGGCCGAGGGCCATGAGATGTTCCGTCTCTGGGAAAGCCCGCATGCCCAGTGCTGTTGTGCCTGTAGATAGGGCGCCAAGGGAAGGGGAAGAGCAGCAAGAGCTTTCAGGGCTGGGCCCTTCCCTGTGGGAGAAGGAGCCGGACGTTTGCCTTTTCGGAAAGAGGCTCTGCCGAGGCCGAGGGCCATGAGATGTTCCGTCTCTGGGAAAGCCCGGATCCCCAGTGCTGTTGTGCCTGTAGATAGGGCGCCAAGGGAAGGGGAAGAGCAGCAAGAGCTTTCAGGGCTGGGCCCTTCCCTGTGGGAGAAGGAGCCGGACGTTTGCCTTTTCGGAAAGAGGCTCTGCCGAGGCCGAGGGCCATGAGATGTTCCGTCTCTGGGAAAGCCCGCATGCCCAGTGCTGTTGTGCCTGTAGGTAGGGCGCCAAGGGAAGGGGAAGAGCAGCAAGAGCTTTCAGGGCTGGGCCCTTCCCTGTGGGAGAAGGAGCCGGACGTTTGCCTTTTCGGAAAGAGGCTCTGCCGAGGCCGAGGGCCATGAGATGTTCCGTCTCTGGGAAAGCCCGGATCCCCAGTGCTGTTGTGCCTGTAGGTAGGGCGCCAAGGGAAGGGGAAGAGCAGCAAGAGCTTTCAGGGCTGGGCCCTTCCCTGTGGGAGAAGGAGCCGGACGTTTGCCTTTTCGGAAAGAGGCTCTGCCGAGGCCGAGGGCCATGAGATGTTCCGTCTCTGGGAAAGCCCGGATGCCCAGTGCTGTTCTGCCTGTAGATAGGGCGCCAAGGGAAGGGGAAGAGCAGCAAGAGCTTTCAGGGCTGGGCCCTTCCCTGTGGGAGAAGGAGCCGGACGTTTGCCTTTTCGGAAAGAGGCTCTGCCGAGGCCGAGGGCCATGAGATGTTCCGTCTCTGGGAAAGCCCGGATGCCCAGTGCTGTTGTGCCTGTAGGTAGGGCGCCAAGGGAAGGGGAAGAGCAGCAAGAGCTTTCAGGGCTGGGCCCTTCCCTGTGGGAGAAGGAGCCGGACGTTTGCCTTTTCGGAAAGAGGCTCTGCCGAGGCCGAGGGCCATGAGATGTTCCGTCTCTGGGAAAGCCCGGATGCCCAGTGCTGTTGTGCCTGTAGGTAGGGCGCCAAGGGAAGGGGAAGAGCAGCAAGAGCTTTCAGGGCTGGGCCCTTCCCTGTGGGAGAAGGAGCCGGACGTTTGCCTTTTCGGAAAGAGGCTCTGCCGAGGCCGAGGGCCGTGAGATGTTCCGTCTCTGGGAAAGCCCGGATGGCCAGTGCTGTTCTGCCTGTAGATAGGGCGCCAACGGAAGGGGAAGAGCAGCAAGAGCTTTCAGGGCTGGGCCCTTCCCTGTGGGAGAAGGAGCCGGACGTTTGCCTTTTCGGAAAGAGGCTCTGCCGAGGCCGAGGGCCATGAGATGTTCCGTCTCTGGGAAAGCCCGCATCCCCAGTGCTGTTGTGCCTGTAGGTAGGGCGCCAAGGGAAGGGGAAGAGCAGCAAGAGCTTTCAGGGCTGGGCCCTTCCCTGTGGGAGAAGGAGCCGGACGTTTGCCTTTTCGGAAAGAGGCTCTGCCGAGGCCGAGGGCCATGAGATCTTCCGTCTCTGGGAAAGCCCGGATGCCCAGTGCTGTTGTGCCTGTAGATAGGGCACCAAGGGAAGGGGAAGAGCAGCAAGAGCTTTCAGGGCTGGGCCCTTCCCTGTGGGAGAAGGAGCCGGACGTTTGCCTTTTCGGAAAGAGGCTCTGCCGAGGCCGAGGGCCATGAGATGTTCCGTCTCTGGGAAAGCCCGGATGCCCAGTGCTGTTGTGCCTGTAGGTAGGGCGCCAAGGGAAGGGGAAGAGCAGCAAGAGCTTTCAGGGCTGGGCCCTTCCCTGTGGGAGAAGGAGCCGGACGTTTGCCTTTTCGGAAAGAGGCTCTGCCGAGGCCGAGGGCCATGAGATGTTCCGTCTCTGGGAAAGCCCGGATGCCCAGTGCTGTTGTGCCTGTAGATAGGGCGCCAAGGGAAGGGGAAGAGCAGCAAGAGCTTTCAGGGCTGGGCCCTTCCCTGTGGGAGAAGGAGCCGGACGTTTGCCTTTTCGGAAAGAGGCTCTGCCGAGGCCGAGGGCCATGAGATGTTCCGTCTCTGGGAAAGCACGGATCCCCAGTGCTGTTGTGCCTGTAGGTAGGGCGCCAAGGGAAGGGGAAGAGCAGCAAGAGCTTTCAGGGCTGGGCCCTTCCCTGTGGGAGAAGGAGCCGGACGTTTGCCTTTTCGGAAAGAGGCTCTGCCGAGGCCGAGGGCCGTGAGATGTTCCGTCTCTGGGAAAGCACGGATCCCCAGTGCTGTTGTGCCTGTAGATAGGGCGCCAAGGGAAGAGGAAGAACAGCAAGAGCTTTCAGGGCTGGGCCCTTCCCTGTGGGAGAAGGAGCCGGACGTTTGCCTTTTCGGAAAGAGGCTCTGCCGAGGCCGAGGGCCATGAGATGTTCCGTCTCTGGGAAAGCCCGGATGCCCAGTGCTGTTGTGCCTGTAGGTAGGGCGCCAAGAGAAGAGGAAGAACAGCAAGAGCTTTCAGGGCTGGGCCCTTCCCTGTGGGAGAAGGAGCCGGACGTTTGCCTTTTTGGAAAGAGGCTCTGCCGAGGCCGAGGGCCATGAGATGTTCCGTCTCTGGGAAAGCCCGGATGCCCAGTGCTGTTGTGCCTGTAGGTAGGGCGCCAAGGGAAGGGGAAGAGCAGCAAGAGCTTTCAGGGCTGGGCCCTTCCCTGTGGGAGAAGGAGCCGGACGTTTGCCTTTTCGGAAAGAGGCTCTGCCGAGGCCGAGGGCCATGAGATGTTCCGTCTCTGGGAAAGCCCGGATGCCCAGTGCTGTTGTGCCTGTAGATAGGGCGCCAAGGGAAGGGGAAGAGCAGCAAGAGCTTTCAGGGCTGGGCCCTTCCCTGTGGGAGAAGGAGCCGGACGTTTGCCTTTTCGGAAAGAGGCTCTGCCGAGGCCGAGGGCCATGAGATGTTCCGTCTCTGGGAAAGCCGGGATGCCCAGTGCTCTTGTGCCTGTAGGTAGGGCGCCAAGGGAAGGGGAAGAGCAGCAAGAGCTTTCAGGGCTGGGCCCTTCCCTGTGGGAGAAGGAGCCGGACGTTTGCCTTTTTGGAAAGAGGCTCTGCCGAGGCCGAGGGCCATGAGATGTTCCGTGTCTGGGAAAGCCCGGATCCCCAGTGCTGTTGTGCCTGTAGATAGGGCGCCAAGGGAAGAGGAAGAACAGCAAGAGCTTTCAGGGCTGGGCCCTTCCCTGTGGGAGAAGGAGCCGGACGTTTGCCTTTTCGGAAAGAGGCTCTGCCGAGGCCGAGGGCCATGAGATGTTCCGTCTCTGGGAAAGCACGGATCCCCAGTGCTGTTGTGCCTGTTGGTAGGGCGCCAAGGGAAGGGGAAGAGCAGCAAGAGCTTTCAGGGCTGGGCCCTTCCCTGTGGGAGAAGGAGCCGGACGTTTGCCTTTTTGGAAAGAGGCTCTGCCGAGGCCGAGGGCCATGAGATGTTCCGTCTCTGGGAAAGCCCGGATGCCCAGTGCTGTTGTGCCTGTAGATAGGGCGCCAAGGGAAGGGGAAGAGCAGCAAGAGCTTTCAGGGCTGGGCCCTTCCCTGTGGGAGAAGGAGCCGGACGTTTGCCTTTTCGGAAAGAGGCTCTGCCGAGGCCGAGGGCCATGAGATGTTCCGTCTCTGGGAAAGCATGGATGCCCAGTGCTGTTGTGCCTGTAGATAGGGCACCAAGGGAAGGGGAAGAGCAGCAAGAGCTTTCAGGGCTGGGCCCTTCCCTGTGGGAGAAGGAGCCGGACGTTTGCCTTTTCGGAAAGAGGCTCTGCCGAGGCCGAGGGCCATGAGATCTTCCGTCTCTGGGAAAGCCCGGATGCCCAGTGCTGTTGTGCCTGTAGATAGGGCGCCAAGGGAAGGGGAAGAGCAGCAAGAGCTTTCAGGGCTGGGCCCTTCCCTGTGGGAGAAGGAGCCGGACGTTTGCCTTTTCGGAAAGAGGCTCTGCCGAGGCCGAGGGCCGTGAGATGTTCCGTCTCTGGGAAAGCCCGGATGCCCAGTGCTGTTGTGCCTGTAGATAGGGCGCCTTGGGAAGGGGAAGAGCAGCAAGAGCTTTCAGGGCTGGGCCCTTCCCTGTGGGAGAAGGAGCCGGACGTTTGCCTTTTCGGAAAGAGGCTCTGCCGAGGCCGAGGGCCATGAGATCTTCCGTCTCTGGGAAAGCCCGGATGCCCAGTGCTGTTGTGCCTGTAGATAGGGCACCAAGGGAAGGGGAAGAGCAGCAAGAGCTTTCAGGGCTGGGCCCTTCCCTGTGGGAGAAGGAGCCGGACGTTTGCCTTTTCGGAAAGAGGCTCTGCCGAGGCCGAGGGCCGTGAGATGTTCCGTCTCTGGGAAAGCCCGGATGCCCAGTGCTGTTGTGCCTGTAGATAGGGCGCCTTGGGAAGGGGAAGAGCAGCAAGAGCTTTCAGGGCTGGGCCCTTCCCTGTGGGAGAAGGAGCCGGACGTTTGCCTTTTCGGAAAGAGGCTCTGCCGAGGCCGAGGGCCATGAGATCTTCCGTCTCTGGGAAAGCCCGGATGCCCAGTGCTGTTGTGCCTGTAGATAGGGCACCAAGGGAAGGGGAAGAGCAGCAAGAGCTTTCAGGGCTGGGCCCTTCCCTGTGGGAGAAGGAGCCGGACGTTTGCCTTTTCGGAAAGAGGCTCTGCCGAGGCCGAGGCCCATGAGATGTTCCGTCTCTGGGAAAGCCCGGATGCCCAGTGCTGTTGTGCCTGTAGGTAGGGCGCCAAGGGAAGGGGAAGAGCAGCAAGAGCTTTCAGGGCTGGGCCCTTCCCTGTGGGAGAAGGAGCCGGACGTTTGCCTTTTCGGAAAGAGGCTCTGCCGAGGCCGAGGGCCATGAGATGTTCTGTCTCTGGGAAAGCCCGGATGCCCAGTGCTGTTGTGCCTGTAGGTAGGGCGCCTTGGGAAGGGGAAGAGCAGCAAGAGCTTTCAGGGCTGGGCCCTTCCCTGTGGGAGAAGGAGCCGGACGTTTGCCTTTTTGGAAAGAGGCTCTGCCGAGGCCGAGGGCCATGAGATGTTCCGTCTCTGGGAAAGCACGGATCCCCAGTGCTGTTGTGCCTGTAGATAGGGCGCCAAGGGAAGAGGAAGAACAGCAAGAGCTTTCAGGGCTGGGCCCTTCCCTGTGGGAGAAGGAGCCGGACGTTTGCCTTTTCGGAAAGAGGCTCTGCCGAGGCCGGGGGCCATGAGATGTTCCGTCTCTGGGAAAGCACGGATGCCCAGTGCTGTTGTGCCTGTAGGTAGGGCGCCAAGGGAAGGGGAAGAGCAGCAAGAGCTTTCAGGGCTGGGCCCTTCCCTGTGGGAGAAGGAGCCGGACGTTTGCCTTTTCGGAAAGAGGCTGTGCCGAGGCCGAGGGCCATGAGATGTTCCGTCTCTGGGAAAGCCCGGATGCCCAGTGCTGTTGTGCCTGTAGATAGAGCGCCAAGGGAAGGGGAAGAGCAGCAAGAGCTTTCAGGGCTGGGCCCTTCCCTGTGGGAGAAGGAGCCGGACGTTTGCCTTTTCGGAAAGAGGCTCTGCCGAGGCCGAGGGCCATGAGATGTTCTGTCTCTGGGAAAGCCCGGATGCCCAGTGCTGTTGTGCCTGTAGGTAGGGCGCCTTGGGAAGGGGAAGAGCAGCAAGAGCTTTCAGGGCTGGGCCCTTCCCTGTGGGAGAAGGAGCCGGACGTTTGCCTTTTCGGAAAGAGGCTCTGCCGAGGCCGAGGGCCATGAGATCTTCCGTCTCTGGGAAAGCCCGGATGCCCAGTGCTGTTGTGCCTGTAGATAGGGCACCAAGGGAAGGGGAAGAGCAGCAAGAGCTTTCAGGGCTGGGCCCTTCCCTGTGGGAGAAGGAGCCGGACGTTTGCCTTTTCGGAAAGAGGCTCTGCCGAGGCCGAGGGCCATGAGATGTTCCGTCTCTGGGAAAGCCCGGATGCCCAGTGCTGTTGTGCCTGTAGATAGGGCGCCAAGGGAAGGGGAAGAGCAGCAAGAGCTTTCAGGGCTGGGCCCTTCCCTGTGGGAGAAGGAGCCGGACGTTTGCCTTTTCGGAAAGAGGCTCTGCCGAAGCCGAGGGCCATGAGATGTTCCGTCTCTGGGAAAGCCGGGATGCCCAGTGCTCTTGTGCCTGTAGATAGGGCGCCAAGGGAAGAGGAAGAACAGCAAGAGCTTTCAGGGCTGGGCCCTTCCCTGTGGGAGAAGGAGCCGGACGTTTGCCTTTTCGGAAAGAGGCTCTGCCGAGGCCGAGGGCCGTGAGATGTTCCGTCTCTGGGAAAGCACGGATCCCCAGTGCTGTTGTGCCTGTAGATAGGGCGCCAAGGGAAGAGGAAGAACAGCAAGAGCTTTCAGGGCTGGGCCCTTCCCTGTGGGAGAAGGAGCCGGACGTTTGCCTTTTCGGAAAGAGGCTCTGCCGAGGCCGAGGGCCATGAGATGTTCCGTCTCTGGGAAAGCACGGATGCCCAGTGCTGTTGTGCCTGTTGGTAGGGCGCCAAGGGAAGGGGAAGAGCAGCAAGAGCTTTCAGGGCTGGGCCCTTCCCTGTGGGAGAAGGAGCCGGACGTTTGCCTTTTCGGAAAGAGGCTCTGCCGAGGCCGAGGGCCATGAGATGTTCCGTCTCTGGGAAAGCCCGGATGCCCAGTGCTGTTGTGCCTGTAGGTAGGGCGCCAAGGGAGGGGGAAGAGCAGCAAGAGCTTTCAGGGCTGGGCCCTTCCCTGTGGGAGAAGGAGCCGGACGTTTGCCTTTTCGGAAAGAGGCTCTGCCGAGGCCGAGGGCCATGAGATGTTCCGTCTCTGGGAAAGCCCGGATGCCCAGTGCTGTTGTGCCTGTAGGTAGGGCGCCAAGGGAAGGGGAAGAGCAGCAAGAGCTTTCAGGGCTGGGCCCTTCCCTGTGGGAGAAGGAGCCGGACGTTTGCCTTTTCTGAAAGAGGCTCTGCCGAGGCCGAGGGCCGTGAGATGTTCCGTCTCTGGGAAAGCCCGGATGCCCAGTGCTGTTGTGCCTGTAGATAGGGCGCCAAGGGAAGGGGAAGAGCAGCAAGAGCTTTCAGGGCTGGGCCCTTCCCTGTGGGAGGAGCCGGACGTTTGCCTTTTCGGAAAGAGGCTCTGCCGAGGCCGAGGGCCATGAGATGTTCCGTCTCTGGGAAAGCCCGGATGCCCAGTGCTGTTGTGCCTGTAGATAGGGCGCCAAGGGAAGGGGAAGAGCAGCAAGAGCTTTCAGGGCTGGGCCCTTCCCTGTGGGAGAAGGAGCCGGATGTTTGCCTTTTCGGAAAGAGGCTCTGCCGAGGCCGAGGGCCATGAGATGTTCCATCTCTGGGAAAGCATGGATGCCCAGTGCTGTTGTGCCTGTAGATAGGGCACCAAGGGAAGGGGAAGAGCAGCAAGAGCTTTCAGGGCTGGGCCCTTCCCTGTGGGAGAAGGAGCCGGACGTTTGCCTTTTCGGAAAGAGGCTCTGCCGAGGCCGAGGGCCATGAGATGTTCCGTCTCTGGGAAAGCCCGGATGCCCAGTGCTGTTGTGCCTGTAGATAGGGCGCCAAGGGAAGGGGAAGAGCAGCAAGAGCTTTCAGGGCTGGGCCCTTCCCTGTGGGAGAAGGAGCCGGACGTTTGCCTTTTCGGAAAGAGGCTCTGCCGAGGCCGAGGGCCATGAGATCTTCCGTCTCTGGGGAAGCCCGGATGCCCAGTGCTGTTGTGCCTGTAGATAGGGCGCCAAGGGAAGGGGAAGAGCAGCAATAGCTTTCAGGGCTGGGCCCTTCCCTGTGGGAGAAGGAGCCGGACGTTTGCCTTTTCGGAAAGAGGCTCTGCCGAGGCCGAGGGCCATGAGATGTTCTGTCTCTGGGAAAGCACGGATCCCCAGTGCTGTTGTGCCTGTAGATAGGGCGCCAAGGGAAGGGGAAGAGCAGCAAGAGCTTTCAGGGCTGGGCCCTTCCCTGTGGGAGAAGGAGCCGGACGTTTGCCTTTTCGGAAAGAGGCTCTGCCGAGGCCGAGGGCCGTGAGATGTTCCGTCTCTGGGAAAGCACGGATCCCCAGTGCTGTTGTGCCTGTAGATAGGGCGCCAAGAGAAGAGGAAGAACAGCAAGAGCTTTCAGGGCTGGGCCCTTCCCTGTGGGAGAAGGAGCCGGACGTTTGCCTTTTTGGAAAGAGGCTCTGCCGAGGCCGAGGGCCATGAGATGTTCCGTCTCTGGGAAAGCCCGGATGCCCAGTGCTGTTGTGCCTGTAGGTAGGGCGCCAAGGGAAGGGGAAGAGCAGCAAGAGCTTTCAGGGCTGGGCCCTTCCCTGTGGGAGAAGGAGCCGGACGTTTGCCTTTTCGGAAAGAGGCTCTGCCGAGGCCGAGGGCCATGAGATCTTCCGTCTCTGGGAAAGCCCGGATGCCCAGTGCTGTTGTGCCTGTAGATAGGGCACCAAGGGAAGGGGAAGAGCAGCAAGAGCTTTCAGGGCTGGGCCCTTCCCTGTGGGAGAAGGAGCCGGACGTTTGCCTTTTCGGAAAGAGGCTCTGCCGAGGCCGAGGGCCATGAGATGTTCCGTCTCTGGGAAAGCCCGGATGCCCAGTGCTGTTGTGCCTGTAGGTAGGGCGCCAAGGGAAGGGGAAGAGCAGCAAGAGCTTTCAGGGCTGGGCCCTTCCCTGTGGGAGAAGGAGCCGGACGTTTGCCTTTTCGGAAAGAGGCTCTGCCGAGGCCGAGGGCCATGAGATGTTCCGTCTCTGGGAAAGCCCGGATGCCCAGTGCTGTTGTGCCTGTAGATAGGGCGCCAAGGGAAGGGGAAGAGCAGCAAGAGCTTTCAGGGCTGGGCCCTTCCCTGTGGGAGAAGGAGCCGGACGTTTGCCTTTTCGGAAAGAGGCTCTGCCGAGGCCGAGGGCCATGAGATGTTCTGTCTCTGGGAAAGCACGGATCCCCAGTGCTGTTGTGCCTGTAGATAGGGCGCCAAGGGAAGGGGAAGAGCAGCAAGAGCTTTCAGGGCTGGGCCCTTCCCTGTGGGAGAAGGAGCCGGACGTTTGCCTTTTCGGAAAGAGGCTCTGCCGAGGCCGAGGGCCGTGAGATGTTCCGTCTCTGGGAAAGCACGGATCCCCAGTGCTGTTGTGCCTGTAGATAGGGCGCCAAGGGAAGAGGAAGAACAGCAAGAGCTTTCAGGGCTGGGCCCTTCCCTGTGGGAGAAGGAGCCGGACGTTTGCCTTTTCGGAAAGAGGCTCTGCCGAGGCCGAGGGCCATGAGATGTTCCGTCTCTGGGAAAGCCCGGATGCCCAGTGCTGTT
Source organism: Haliaeetus albicilla (assembly GCF_947461875.1). Taxonomy (NCBI): domain Eukaryota; kingdom Metazoa; phylum Chordata; class Aves; order Accipitriformes; family Accipitridae; genus Haliaeetus; species Haliaeetus albicilla. The sequence goes on from NC_091511.1 coordinate 4,670,262, forward strand.
GTGCCTGTAGGTAGGGCGCCAAGGGAAGGGGAAGAGCAGCAAGAGCTTTCAGGGCTGGGCCCTTCCCTGTGGGAGAAGGAGCCGGACGTTTGCCTTTTTGGAAAGAGGCTCTGCCGAGGCCGAGGGCCATGAGATGTTCCGTCTCTGGGAAAGCCCGGATGCCCAGTGCTGTTGTGCCTGTAGGTAGGGCGCCAAGGGAAGGGGAAGAGCAGCAAGAGCTTTCAGGGCTGGGCCCTTCCCTGTGGGAGAAGGAGCCGGACGTTTGCCTTTTCGGAAAGAGGCTCTGCCGAGGCCGAGGGCCATGAGATGTTCTGTCTCTGGGAAAGCCCGGATGCCCAGTGCTGTTGTGCCTGTAGATAGGGCGCCAAGGGAAGGGGAAGAGCAGCAAGAGCTTTCAGGGCTGGGCCCTTCCCTGTGGGAGAAGGAGCCGGACGTTTGCCTTTTCGGAAAGAGGCTCTGCCGAGGCCGAGGGCCATGAGATGTTCCGTGTCTGGGAAAGCCCGGATCCCCAGTGCTGTTGTGCCTGTAGATAGGGCGCCAAGGGAAGAGGAAGAACAGCAAGAGCTTTCAGGGCTGGGCCCTTCCCTGTGGGAGAAGGAGCCGGACGTTTGCCTTTTCGGAAAGAGGCTCTGCCGAGGCCGAGGGCCATGAGATGTTCCGTCTCTGGGAAAGCACGGATCCCCAGTGCTGTTGTGCCTGTTGGTAGGGCGCCAAGGGAAGGGGAAGAGCAGCAAGAGCTTTCAGGGCTGGGCCCTTCCCTGTGGGAGAAGGAGCCGGACGTTTGCCTTTTCGGAAAGAGGCTCTGCCGAGGCCGAGGGCCATGAGATGTTCTGTCTCTGGGAAAGCACGGATGCCCAGTGCTGTTGTGCCTGTAGGTAGGGCGCCAAGGGAAGGGGAAGAGCAGCAAGAGCTTTCAGGGCTGGGCCCTTCCCTGTGGGAGAAGGAGCCGGACGTTTGCCTTTTCGGAAAGAGGCTCTGCCGAGGCCGAGGGCCATGAGATCTTCCGTCTCTGGGAAAGCCCGGATGCCCAGTGCTGTTGTGCCTGTAGATAGGGCGCCAAGGGAAGGGGAAGAGCAGCAAGAGCTTTCAGGGCTGGGCCCTTCCCTGTGGGAGAAGGAGCCGGACGTTTGCCTTTTCGGAAAGAGGCTCTGCCGAGGCCGAGGGCCATGAGATGTTCCGTCTCTGGGAAAGCCGGGATGCCCAGTGCTCTTGTGCCTGTAGGTAGGGCGCCAAGGGAAGGGGAAGAGCAGCAAGAGCTTTCAGGGCTGGGCCCTTCCCTGTGGGAGAAGGAGCCGGACGTTTGCCTTTTTGGAAAGAGGCTCTGCCGAGGCCGAGGGCCGTGAGATGTTCCGTCTCTGGGAAAGCCCGGATCCCCAGTGCTGTTGTGCCTGTAGATAGGGCGCCAAGGGAAGAGGAAGAACAGCAAGAGCTTTCAGGGCTGGGCCCTTCCCTGTGGGAGAAGGAGCCGGACGTTTGCCTTTTCGGAAAGAGGCTCTGCCGAGGCCGAGGGCCATGAGATGTTCCGTCTCTGGGAAAGCACGGATCCCCAGTGCTGTTGTGCCTGTTGGTAGGGCGCCAAGGGAAGGGGAAGAGCAGCAAGAGCTTTCAGGGCTGGGCCCTTCCCTGTGGGAGAAGGAGCCGGACGTTTGCCTTTTTGGAAAGAGGCTCTGCCGAGGCCGAGGGCCGTGAGATGTTCCGTCTCTGGGAAAGCCCGGATGCCCAGTGCTGTTGTGCCTGTAGGTAGGGCGCCAAGGGAAGGGGAAGAGCAGCAAGAGCTTTCAGGGCTGGGCCCTTCCCTGTGGGAGAAGGAGCCGGACGTTTGCCTTTTCGGAAAGAGGCTCTGCCGAGGCCGAGGGCCATGAGATGTTCCATCTCTGGGAAAGCATGGATGCCCAGTACTGTTGTGCCTGTAGATAGGGCACCAAGGGAAGGGGAAGAGCAGCAAGAGCTTTCAGGGCTGGGCCCTTCCCTGTGGGAGAAGGAGCCGGACGTTTGCCTTTTCGGAAAGAGGCTCTGCCGAGGCCGAGGGCCATGAGATGTTCCGTCTCTGGGAAAGCCCGGATGCCCAGTGCTGTTGTGCCTGTAGATAGGGCGCCAAGGGAAGGGGAAGAGCAGCAAGAGCTTTCAGGGCTGGGCCCTTCCCTGTGGGAGAAGGAGCCGGACGTTTGCCTTTTCGGAAAGAGGCTCTGCCGAGGCCGAGGGCCATGAGATGTTCCGTCTCTGGGAAAGCCCGGATGCCCAGTGCTGTTGTGCCTGTAGATAGGGCGCCAAGGGAAGGGGAAGAACAGCAAGAGCTTTCAGGGCTGGGCCCTTCCCTGTGGGAGAAGGAGCCGGACGTTTGCCTTTTCGGAAAGAGGCTCTGCCGAGGCCGAGGGCCATGAGATCTTCCGTCTCTGGGAAAGCCCGGATCCCCAGTGCTGTTGTGCCTGTAGGTAGGGCGCCAAGGGAAGGGGAAGAGCAGCAAGAGCTTTCAGGGCTGGGCCCTTCCCTGTGGGAGAAGGAGCCGGACGTTTGCCTTTTCGGAAAGAGGCTCTGCCGAGGCCGAGGGCCATGAGATGTTCTGTCTCTGGGAAAGCCCGGATGCCCAGTGCTGTTGTGCCTGTAGGTAGGGCGCCTTGGGAAGGGGAAGAGCAGCAAGAGCTTTCAGGGCTGGGCCCTTCCCTGTGGGAGAAGGAGCCGGACGTTTGCCTTTTCGGAAAGAGGCTCTGCCGAGGCCGAGGGCCATGAGATCTTCCGTCTCTGGGGAAGCCCGGATGCCCAGTGCTGTTGTGCCTGTAGATAGGGCACCAAGGGAAGGGGAAGAGCAGCAAGAGCTTTCAGGGCTGGGCCCTTCCCTGTGGGAGAAGGAGCCGGACGTTTGCCTTTTCGGAAAGAGGCTCTGCCGAGGCCGAGGCCCATGAGATGTTCCGTCTCTGGGAAAGCCCGGATGCCCAGTGCTGTTGTGCCTGTAGGTAGGGCGCCAAGGGAAGGGGAAGAGCAGCAAGAGCTTTCAGGGCTGGGCCCTTCCCTGTGGGAGAAGGAGCCGGACGTTTGCCTTTTCGGAAAGAGGCTCTGCCGAGGCCGAGGGCCATGAGATGTTCCGTGTCTGGGAAAGCCCGGATCCCCAGTGCTGTTGTGCCTGTAGATAGGGCGCCAAGGGAAGAGGAAGAACAGCAAGAGCTTTCAGGGCTGGGCCCTTCCCTGTGGGAGAAGGAGCCGGACGTTTGCCTTTTCGGAAAGAGGCTCTGCCGAGGCCGAGGGCCATGAGATGTTCCGTCTCTGGGAAAGCACGGATCCCCAGTGCTGTTGTGCCTGTTGGTAGGGCGCCAAGGGAAGGGGAAGAGCAGCAAGAGCTTTCAGGGCTGGGCCCTTCCCTGTGGGAGAAGGAGCCGGACGTTTGCCTTTTCGGAAAGAGGCTCTGCCGAGGCCGAGGGCCATGAGATGTTCTGTCTCTGGGAAAGCACGGATGCCCAGTGCTGTTGTGCCTGTAGGTAGGGCGCCAAGGGAAGGGGAAGAGCAGCAAGAGCTTTCAGGGCTGGGCCCTTCCCTGTGGGAGAAGGAGCCGGACGTTTGCCTTTTCGGAAAGAGGCTCTGCCGAGGCCGAGGGCCATGAGATCTTCCGTCTCTGGGAAAGCCCGGATGCCCAGTGCTGTTGTGCCTGTAGATAGGGCGCCAAGGGAAGGGGAAGAGCAGCAAGAGCTTTCAGGGCTGGGCCCTTCCCTGTGGGAGAAGGAGCCGGACGTTTGCCTTTTCGGAAAGAGGCTCTGCCGAGGCCGAGGGCCATGAGATGTTCCGTCTCTGGGAAAGCCGGGATGCCCAGTGCTCTTGTGCCTGTAGGTAGGGCGCCAAGGGAAGGGGAAGAGCAGCAAGAGCTTTCAGGGCTGGGCCCTTCCCTGTGGGAGAAGGAGCCGGACGTTTGCCTTTTTGGAAAGAGGCTCTGCCGAGGCCGAGGGCCGTGAGATGTTCCGTCTCTGGGAAAGCCCGGATCCCCAGTGCTGTTGTGCCTGTAGATAGGGCGCCAAGGGAAGAGGAAGAACAGCAAGAGCTTTCAGGGCTGGGCCCTTCCCTGTGGGAGAAGGAGCCGGACGTTTGCCTTTTCGGAAAGAGGCTCTGCCGAGGCCGAGGGCCATGAGATGTTCCGTCTCTGGGAAAGCACGGATCCCCAGTGCTGTTGTGCCTGTTGGTAGGGCGCCAAGGGAAGGGGAAGAGCAGCAAGAGCTTTCAGGGCTGGGCCCTTCCCTGTGGGAGAAGGAGCCGGACGTTTGCCTTTTCGGAAAGAGGCTCTGCCGAGGCCGAGGGCCGTGAGATGTTCCGTCTCTGGGAAAGCCCGGATGCCCAGTGCTGTTGTGCCTGTAGATAGGGCGCCAAGGGAAGGGGAAGAGCAGCAAGAGCTTTCAGGGCTGGGCCCTTCCCTGTGGGAGAAGGAGCCGGACGTTTGCCTTTTCGGAAAGAGGCTCTGCCGAGGCCGAGGGCCGTGAGATGTTCCGTCTCTGGGAAAGCCCGGATGCCCAGTGCTGTTGTGCCTGTAGATAGGGCACCAAGGGAAGGGGAAGAGCAGCAAGAGCTTTCAGGGCTGGGCCCTTCCCTGTGGGAGAAGGAGCCGGACGTTTGCCTTTTCGGAAAGAGGCTCTGCCGAGGCCGAGGGCCATGAGATGTTCCGTCTCTGGGAAAGCACGGATCCCCAGTGCTGTTGTGCCTGTTGGTAGGGCGCCAAGGGAAGGGGAAGAGCAGCAAGAGCTTTCAGGGCTGGGCCCTTCCCTGTGGGAGAAGGAGCCGGACGTTTGCCTTTTTGGAAAGAGGCTCTGCCGAGGCCGAGGGCCGTGAGATGTTCCGTCTCTGGGAAAGCCCGGATGCCCAGTGCTGTTGTGCCTGTAGATAGGGCGCCAAGGGAAGGGGAAGAGCAGCAAGAGCTTTCAGGGCTGGGCCCTTCCCTGTGGGAGAAGGAGCCGGACGTTTGCCTTTTCGGAAAGAGGCTCTGCCGAGGCCGAGGGCCATGAGATGTTCCATCTCTGGGAAAGCATGGATGCCCAGTGCTGTTGTGCCTGTAGATAGGGCACCAAGGGAAGGGGAAGAGCAGCAAGAGCTTTCAGGGCTGGGCCCTTCCCTGTGGGAGAAGGAGCCGGACGTTTGCCTTTTCGGAAAGAGGCTCTGCCGAGGCCGAGGGCCATGAGATGTTCCGTCTCTGGGAAAGCCCGGATGCCCAGTGCTGTTGTGCCTGTAGATAGGGCGCCAAGGGAAGGGGAAGAGCAGCAAGAGCTTTCAGGGCTGGGCCCTTCCCTGTGGGAGAAGGAGCCGGACGTTTGCCTTTTCGGAAAGAGGCTCTGCCGAGGCCGAGGGCCGTGAGATCTTCCGTCTCTGGGAAAGCCCGGATGCCCAGTGCTGTTGTGCCTGTAGATAGGGCGCCAAGGGAAGGGGAAGAACAGCAAGAGCTTTCAGGGCTGGGCCCTTCCCTGTGGGAGAAGGAGCCGGACGTTTGCCTTTTCGGAAAGAGGCTCTGCCGAGGCCGAGGGCCATGAGATCTTCCGTCTCTGGGAAAGCCCGGATCCCCAGTGCTGTTGTGCCTGTAGGTAGGGCGCCAAGGGAAGGGGAAGAGCAGCAAGAGCTTTCAGGGCTGGGCCCTTCCCTGTGGGAGAAGGAGCCGGACGTTTGCCTTTTCGGAAAGAGGCTCTGCCGAGGCCGAGGGCCATGAGATGTTCTGTCTCTGGGAAAGCCCGGATGCCCAGTGCTGTTGTGCCTGTAGGTAGGGCGCCTTGGGAAGGGGAAGAGCAGCAAGAGCTTTCAGGGCTGGGCCCTTCCCTGTGGGAGAAGGAGCCGGACGTTTGCCTTTTCGGAAAGAGGCTCTGCCGAGGCCGAGGGCCATGAGATCTTCCGTCTCTGGGAAAGCCCGGATGCCCAGTGCTGTTGTGCCTGTAGATAGGGCACCAAGGGAAGGGGAAGAGCAGCAAGAGCTTTCAGGGCTGGGCCCTTCCCTGTGGGAGAAGGAGCCGGACGTTTGCCTTTTCGGAAAGAGGCTCTGCCGAGGCCGAGGCCCATGAGATGTTCCGTCTCTGGGAAAGCCCGGATGCCCAGTGCTGTTGTGCCTGTAGGTAGGGCGCCAAGGGAAGGGGAAGAGCAGCAAGAGCTTTCAGGGCTGGGCCCTTCCCTGTGGGAGAAGGAGCCGGACGTTTGCCTTTTCGGAAAGAGGCTCTGCCGAGGCCGAGGGCCATGAGATGTTCTGTCTCTGGGAAAGCCCGGATGCCCAGTGCTGTTGTGCCTGTAGATAGGGCGCCAAGGGAAGGGGAAGAGCAGCAAGAGCTTTCAGGGCTGGGCCCTTCCCTGTGGGAGAAGGAGCCGGACGTTTGCCTTTTTGGAAAGAGGCTCTGCCGAGGCCGAGGGCCATGAGATGTTCCGTCTCTGGGAAAGCACGGATCCCCAGTGCTGTTGTGCCTGTAGATAGGGCGCCAAGGGAAGAGGAAGAACAGCAAGAGCTTTCAGGGCTGGGCCCTTCCCTGTGGGAGAAGGAGCCGGACGTTTGCCTTTTTGGAAAGAGGCTCTGCCGAGGCCGAGGGCCATGAGATGTTCCGTCTCTGGGAAAGCACGGATGCCCAGTGCTGTTGTGCCTGTAGGTAGGGCGCCAAGGGAAGGGGAAGAGCAGCAAGAGCTTTCAGGGCTGGGCCCTTCCCTGTGGGAGAAGGAGCCGGACGTTTGCCTTTTCGGAAAGAGGCTCTGCCGAGGCCGAGGGCCATGAGATGTTCCGTGTCTGGGAAAGCCCGGATCCCCAGTGCTGTTGTGCCTGTAGATAGGGCGCCAAGGGAAGAGGAAGAACAGCAAGAGCTTTCAGGGCTGGGCCCTTCCCTGTGGGAGAAGGAGCCGGACGTTTGCCTTTTCGGAAAGAGGCTCTGCCGAGGCCGAGGGCCATGAGATGTTCCGTCTCTGGGAAAGCACGGATCCCCAGTGCTGTTGTGCCTGTTGGTAGGGCGCCAAGGGAAGGGGAAGAGCAGCAAGAGCTTTCAGGGCTGGGCCCTTCCCTGTGGGAGAAGGAGCCGGACGTTTGCCTTTTTGGAAAGAGGCTCTGCCGAGGCCGAGGGCCATGAGATGTTCCGTCTCTGGGAAAGCCCGGATGCCCAGTGCTGTTGTGCCTGTAGATAGGGCGCCAAGGGAAGGGGAAGAGCAGCAAGAGCTTTCAGGGCTGGGCCCTTCCCTGTGGGAGAAGGAGCCGGACGTTTGCCTTTTCGGAAAGAGGCTCTGCCGAGGCCGAGGGCCATGAGATGTTCCGTCTCTGGGAAAGCCCGGATGCCCAGTGCTGTTGTGCCTGTAGATAGGGCGCCAAGGGAAGGGGAAGAGCAGCAAGAGCTTTCAGGGCTGGGCCCTTCCCTGTGGGAGAAGGAGCCGGACGTTTGCCTTTTCGGAAAGAGGCTCTGCCGAGGCCGAGGGCCATGAGATGTTCCGTCTCTGGGAAAGCCGGGATGCCCAGTGCTCTTGTGCCTGTAGGTAGGGCGCCAAGGGAAGGGGAAGAGCAGCAAGAGCTTTCAGGGCTGGGCCCTTCCCTGTGGGAGAAGGAGCCGGACGTTTGCCTTTTTGGAAAGAGGCTCTGCCGAGGCCGAGGGCCGTGAGATGTTCCGTCTCTGGGAAAGCCCGGATGCCCAGTGCTGTTGTGCCTGTAGATAGGGCGCCAAGGGAAGAGGAAGAACAGCAAGAGCTTTCAGGGCTGGGCCCTTCCCTGTGGGAGAAGGAGCCGGACGTTTGCCTTTTCGGAAAGAGGCTCTGCCGAGGCCGAGGGCCATGAGATGTTCCGTCTCTGGGAAAGCACGGATCCCCAGTGCTGTTGTGCCTGTTGGTAGGGCGCCAAGGGAAGGGGAAGAGCAGCAAGAGCTTTCAGGGCTGGGCCCTTCCCTGTGGGAGAAGGAGCCGGACGTTTGCCTTTTCGGAAAGAGGCTCTGCCGAGGCCGAGGGCCGTGAGATGTTCCGTCTCTGGGAAAGCCCGGATGCCCAGTGCTGTTGTGCCTGTAGATAGGGCGCCAAGGGAAGGGGAAGAGCAGCAAGAGCTTTCAGGGCTGGGCCCTTCCCTGTGGGAGAAGGAGCCGGACGTTTGCCTTTTCGGAAAGAGGCTCTGCCGAGGCCGAGGGCCGTGAGATGTTCCGTCTCTGGGAAAGCCCGGATGCCCAGTGCTGTTGTGCCTGTAGATAGGGCGCCAAGGGAAGGGGAAGAGCAGCAAGAGCTTTCAGGGCTGGGCCCTTCCCTGTGGGAGAAGGAGCCGGACGTTTGCCTTTTCGGAAAGAGGCTCTGCCGAGGCCGAGGGCCATGAGATGTTCCGTCTCTGGGAAAGCATGGATGCCCAGTGCTGTTGTGCCTGTAGATAGGGCGCCAAGGGAAGGGGAAGAGCAGCAAGAGCTTTCAGGGCTGGGCCCTTCCCTGTGGGAGAAGGAGCCGGACGTTTGCCTTTTCGGAAAGAGGCTCTGCCGAGGCCGAGGGCCGTGAGATGTTCCGTCTCTGGGAAAGCCCGGATGCCCAGTGCTGTTGTGCCTGTAGATAGGGCGCCAAGGGAAGGGGAAGAACAGCAAGAGCTTTCAGGGCTGGGCCCTTCCCTGTGGGAGAAGGAGCCGGACGTTTGCCTTTTCGGAAAGAGGCTCTGCCGAGGCCGAGGGCCATGAGATCTTCCGTCTCTGGGAAAGCCGGGATGCCCAGTGCTGTTGTGCCTGTAGGTAGGGCGCCAAGGGAAGGGGAAGAGCAGCAAGAGCTTTCAGGGCTGGGCCCTTCCCTGTGGGAGAAGGAGCCGGACGTTTGCCTTTTCGGAAAGAGGCTCTGCCGAGGCCGAGGGCCATGAGATGTTCCGTCTCTGGGAAAGCCCGGATGCCCAGTGCTGTTGTGCCTGTAGGTAGGGCGCCTTGGGAAGGGGAAGAGCAGCAAGAGCTTTCAGGGCTGGGCCCTTCCCTGTGGGAGAAGGAGCCGGACGTTTGCCTTTTCGGAAAGAGGCTCTGCCGAGGCCGAGGGCCATGAGATCTTCCGTCTCTGGGAAAGCCCGGATGCCCAGTGCTGTTGTGCCTGTAGATAGGGCACCAAGGGAAGGGGAAGAGCAGCAAGAGCTTTCAGGGCTGGGCCCTTCCCTGTGGGAGAAGGAGCCGGACGTTTGCCTTTTCGGAAAGAGGCTCTGCCGAGGCCGAGGCCCATGAGATGTTCCGTCTCTGGGAAAGCCCGGATGCCCAGTGCTGTTGTGCCTGTAGGTAGGGCGCCAAGGGAAGGGGAAGAGCAGCAAGAGCTTTCAGGGCTGGGCCCTTCCCTGTGGGAGAAGGAGCCGGACGTTTGCCTTTTCGGAAAGAGGCTCTGCCGAGGCCGAGGGCCATGAGATGTTCTGTCTCTGGGAAAGCCCGGATGCCCAGTGCTGTTGTGCCTGTAGGTAGGGCGCCTTGGGAAGGGGAAGAGCAGCAAGAGCTTTCAGGGCTGGGCCCTTCCCTGTGGGAGAAGGAGCCGGACGTTTGCCTTTTTGGAAAGAGGCTCTGCCGAGGCCGAGGGCCATGAGATCTTCCGTCTCTGGGAAAGCACGGATCCCCAGTGCTGTTGTGCCTGTAGGTAGGGCGCCAAGGGAAGGGGAAGAGCAGCAAGAGCTTTCAGGGCTGGGCCCTTCCCTGTGGGAGAAGGAGCCGGACGTTTGCCTTTTCGGAAAGAGGCTCTGCCGAGGCCGAGGCCCATGAGATGTTCCGTCTCTGGGAAAGCACGGATGCCCAGTGCTGTTGTGCCTGTAGGTAGGGCGCCAAGGGAAGGGGAAGAGCAGCAAGAGCTTTCAGGGCTGGGCCCTTCCCTGTGGGAGAAGGAGCCGGACGTTTGCCTTTTCGGAAAGAGGCTCTGCCGAGGCCGAGGGCCATGAGATCTTCCGTCTCTGGGAAAGCCCGGATGCCCAGTGCTGTTGTGCCTGTAGATAGGGCACCAAGGGAAGGGGAAGAGCAGCAAGAGCTTTCAGGGCTGGGCCCTTCCCTGTGGGAGAAGGAGCCGGACGTTTGCCTTTTTGGAAAGAGGCTCTGCCGAGGCCGAGGGCCGTGAGATGTTCCGTCTCTGGGAAAGCACGGATCCCCAGTGCTGTTGTGCCTGTAGATAGGGCGCCAAGGGAAGAGGAAGAACAGCAAGAGCTTTCAGGGCTGGGCCCTTCCCTGTGGGAGAAGGAGCCGGACGTTTGCCTTTTCGGAAAGAGGCTCTGCCGAGGCCGAGGGCCATGAGATGTTCCGTCTCTGGGAAAGCCCGGATCCCCAGTGCTGTTGTGCCTGTTGGTAGGGCGCCAAGGGAAGGGGAAGAGCAGCAAGAGCTTTCAGGGCTGGGCCCTTCCCTGTGGGAGAAGGAGCCGGACGTTTGCCTTTTCGGAAAGAGGCTCTGCCGAGGCCGAGGGCCGTGAGATGTTCTGTCTCTGGGAAAGCACGGATGCCCAGTGCTGTTGTGCCTGTAGGTAGGGCGCCAAGGGAAGGGGAAGAGCAGCAAGAGCTTTCAGGGCTGGGCCCTTCCCTGTGGGAGAAGGAGCCGGACGTTTGCCTTTTCGGAAAGAGGCTCTGCCGAGGCCGAGGGCCATGAGATGTTCCGTCTCTGGGAAAGCCCGGATGCCCAGTGCTGTTGTGCCTGTAGATAGGGCGCCAAGGGAAGGGGAAGAGCAGCAAGAGCTTTCAGGGCTGGGCCCTTCCCTGTGGGAGAAGGAGCCGGACGTTTGCCTTTTCGGAAAGAGGCTCTGCCGAGGCCGAGGGCCATGAGATGTTCCGTCTCTGGGAAAGCCGGGATGCCCAGTGCTCTTGTGCCTGTAGGTAGGGCGCCAAGGGAAGGGGAAGAGCAGCAAGAGCTTTCAGGGCTGGGCCCTTCCCTGTGGGAGAAGGAGCCGGACGTTTGCCTTTTTGGAAAGAGGCTCTGCCGAGGCCGAGGGCCGTGAGATGTTCCGTCTCTGGGAAAGCCCGGATCCCCAGTGCTGTTGTGCCTGTAGATAGGGCGCCAAGGGAAGAGGAAGAACAGCAAGAGCTTTCAGGGCTGGGCCCTTCCCTGTGGGAGAAGGAGCCGGACGTTTGCCTTTTCGGAAAGAGGCTCTGCCGAGGCCGAGGGCCATGAGATGTTCCGTCTCTGGGAAAGCACGGATCCCCAGTGCTGTTGTGCCTGTTGGTAGGGCGCCAAGGGAAGGGGAAGAGCAGCAAGAGCTTTCAGGGCTGGGCCCTTCCCTGTGGGAGAAGGAGCCGGACGTTTGCCTTTTTGGAAAGAGGCTCTGCCGAGGCCGAGGGCCGTGAGATGTTCCGTCTCTGGGAAAGCCCGGATGCCCAGTGCTGTTGTGCCTGTAGATAGGGCGCCAAGGGAAGGGGAAGAGCAGCAAGAGCTTTCAGGGCTGGGCCCTTCCCTGTGGGAGAAGGAGCCGGACGTTTGCCTTTTCGGAAAGAGGCTCTGCCGAGGCCGAGGGCCATGAGATGTTCCATCTCTGGGAAAGCATGGATGCCCAGTGCTGTTGTGCCTGTAGATAGGGCACCAAGGGAAGGGGAAGAGCAGCAAGAGCTTTCAGGGCTGGGCCCTTCCCTGTGGGAGAAGGAGCCGGACGTTTGCCTTTTCGGAAAGAGGCTCTGCCGAGGCCGAGGGCCATGAGATGTTCCGTCTCTGGGAAAGCCCGGATGCCCAGTGCTGTTGTGCCTGTAGATAGGGCGCCAAGGGAAGGGGAAGAGCAGCAAGAGCTTTCAGGGCTGGGCCCTTCCCTGTGGGAGAAGGAGCCGGACGTTTGCCTTTTCGGAAAGAGGCTCTGCCGAGGCCGAGGGCCGTGAGATGTTCCTTGTCTGGGAAAGCCCGGATGCCCAGTGCTGTTGTGCCTGTAGGTAGGGCGCCAAGGGAAGGGGAAGAGCAGCAAGAGCTTTCAGGGCTGGGCCCTTCCCTGTGGGAGAAGGAGCCGGACGTTTGCCTTTTCGGAAAGAGGCTCTGCCGAGGCCGAGGGCCATGAGATCTTCCGTCTCTGGGAAAGCCCGGATCCCCAGTGCTGTTGTGCCTGTAGGTAGGGCGCCAAGGGAAGGGGAAGAGCAGCAAGAGCTTTCAGGGCTGGGCCCTTCCCTGTGGGAGAAGGAGCCGGACGTTTGCCTTTTCGGAAAGAGGCTCTGCCGAGGCCGAGGGCCGTGAGATGTTCTGTCTCTGGGAAAGCCCGGATGCCCAGTGCTGTTGTGCCTGTAGGTAGGGCGCCAAGGGAAGGGGAAGAGCAGCAAGAGCTTTCAGGGCTGGGCCCTTCCCTGTGGGAGAAGGAGCCGGACGTTTGCCTTTTCGGAAAGAGGCTCTGCCGAGGCCGAGGGCCATGAGATCTTCCGTCTCTGGGAAAGCCCGGATGCCCAGTGCTGTTGTGCCTGTAGATAGGGCACCAAGGGAAGGGGAAGAGCAGCAAGAGCTTTCAGGGCTGGGCCCTTCCCTGTGGGAGAAGGAGCCGGACGTTTGCCTTTTCGGAAAGAGGCTCTGCCGAGGCCGAGGCCCATGAGATGTTCCGTCTCTGGGAAAGCCCGGATGCCCAGTGCTGTTGTGCCTGTAGGTAGGGCGCCAAGGGAAGGGGAAGAGCAGCAAGAGCTTTCAGGGCTGGGCCCTTCCCTGTGGGAGAAGGAGCCGGACGTTTGCCTTTTCGGAAAGAGGCTCTGCCGAGGCCGAGGGCCATGAGATGTTCTGTCTCTGGGAAAGCCCGGATGCCCAGTGCTGTTGTGCCTGTAGATAGGGCGCCAAGGGAAGGGGAAGAGCAGCAAGAGCTTTCAGGGCTGGGCCCTTCCCTGTGGGAGAAGGAGCCGGACGTTTGCCTTTTTGGAAAGAGGCTCTGCCGAGGCCGAGGGCCATGAGATGTTCCGTCTCTGGGAAAGCACGGATCCCCAGTGCTGTTGTGCCTGTAGATAGGGCGCCAAGGGAAGGGGAAGAGCAGCAAGAGCTTTCAGGGCTGGGCCCTTCCCTGTGGGAGAAGGAGCCGGACGTTTGCCTTTTCGGAAAGAGGCTCTGCCGAGGCCGAGGGCCATGAGATGTTCCGTCTCTGGGAAAGCACGGATGCCCAGTGCTGTTGTGCCTGTAGGTAGGGCGCCAAGGGAAGGGGAAGAGCAGCAAGAGCTTTCAGGGCTGGGCCCTTCCCTGTGGGAGAAGGAGCCGGACGTTTGCCTTTTCGGAAAGAGGCTCTGCCGAGGCCGAGGGCCATGAGATGTTCCGTCTCTGGGAAAGCCCGGATGCCCAGTGCTGTTGTGCCTGTAGATAGGGCGCCAAGGGAAGGGGAAGAGCAGCAATAGCTTTCAGGGCTGGGCCCTTCCCTGTGGGAGAAGGAGCCGGACGTTTGCCTTTTTGGAAAGAGGCTCTGCCGAGGCCGAGGGCCATGAGATGTTCCGTCTCTGGGAAAGCCCGGATGCCCAGTGCTGTTGTGCCTGTAGATAGGGCGCCAAGGGAAGGGGAAGAGCAGCAAGAGCTTTCAGGGCTGGGCCCTTCCCTGTGGGAGAAGGAGCCGGACGTTTGCCTTTTCGGAAAGAGGCTCTGCCGAGGCCGAGGGCCATGAGATGTTCCGTCTCTGGGAAAGCCCGGATGCCCAGTGCTGTTGTGCCTGTAGATAGGGCGCCAAGGGAAGGGGAAGAGCAGCAAGAGCTTTCAGGGCTGGGCCCTTCCCTGTGGGAGAAGGAGCCGGACGTTTGCCTTTTCGGAAAGAGGCTCTGCCGAAGCCGAGGGCCATGAGATGTTCCGTCTCTGGGAAAGCCGGGATGCCCAGTGCTGTTGTGCCTGTAGATAGGGCGCCAAGGGAAGAGGAAGAACAGCAAGAGCTTTCAGGGCTGGGCCCTTCCCTGTGGGAGAAGGAGCCGGACGTTTGCCTTTTCGGAAAGAGGCTCTGCCGAGGCCGAGGGCCGTGAGATGTTCCGTCTCTGGGAAAGCACGGATCCCCAGTGCTGTTGTGCCTGTAGATAGGGCGCCAAGGGAAGAGGAAGAACAGCAAGAGCTTTCAGGGCTGGGCCCTTCCCTGTGGGAGAAGGAGCCGGACGTTTGCCTTTTCGGAAAGAGGCTCTGCCGAGGCCGAGGGCCATGAGATGTTCCGTCTCTGGGAAAGCACGGATGCCCAGTGCTGTTGTGCCTGTTGGTAGGGCGCCAAGGGAAGGGGAAGAGCAGCAAGAGCTTTCAGGGCTGGGCCCTTCCCTGTGGGAGAAGGAGCCGGACGTTTGCCTTTTCGGAAAGAGGCTCTGCCGAGGCCGAGGGCCATGAGATGTTCCGTCTCTGGGAAAGCCCGGATGCCCAGTGCTGTTGTGCCTGTAGATAGGGCGCCAAGGGAAGGGGAAGAGCAGCAAGAGCTTTCAGGGCTGGGCCCTTCCCTGTGGGAGAAGGAGCCGGACGTTTGCCTTTTCGGAAAGAGGCTCTGCCGAGGCCGAGGGCCATGAGATGTTCCGTCTCTGGGAAAGCCCGGATGCCCAGTGCTGTTGTGCCTGTAGATAGGGCGCCAAGGGAAGGGGAAGAGCAGCAAGAGCTTTCAGGGCTGGGCCCTTCCCTGTGGGAGAAGGAGCCGGACGTTTGCCTTTTCGGAAAGAGGCTCTGCCGAGGCCGAGGGCCATGAGATGTTCCGTCTCTGGGAAAGCCCGGATGCCCAGTGCTGTTGTGCCTGTAGATAGGGCGCCAAGGGAAGGGGAAGAGCAGCAAGAGCTTTCAGGGCTGGGCCCTTCCCTGTGGGAGGAGCCGGACGTTTGCCTTTTCGGAAAGAGGCTCTGCCGAGGCCGAGGGCCATGAGATGTTCCGTCTCTGGGAAAGCCCGGATGCCCAGTGCTGTTGTGCCTGTAGATAGGGCGCCAAGGGAAGAGGAAGAACAGCAAGAGCTTTCAGGGCTGGGCCCTTCCCTGTGGGAGAAGGAGCCGGACGTTTGCCTTTTTGGAAAGAGGCTCTGCCGAGGCCGAGGGCCATGAGATGTTCCGTCTCTGGGAAAGCCCGGATGCCCAGTGCTGTTGTGCCTGTAGGTAGGGCGCCAAGGGAAGGGGAAGAGCAGCAAGAGCTTTCAGGGCTGGGCCCTTCCCTGTGGGAGAAGGAGCCGGACGTTTGCCTTTTCGGAAAGAGGCTCTGCCGAGGCCGAGGGCCATGAGATGTTCTGTCTCTGGGAAAGCCCGGATGCCCAGTGCTGTTGTGCCTGTAGGTAGGGCGCCAAGGGAAGGGGAAGAGCAGCAAGAGCTTTCAGGGCTGGGCCCTTCCCTGTGGGAGAAGGAGCCGGACGTTTGCCTTTTCGGAAAGAGGCTCTGCCGAGGCCGAGGGCCATGAGATGTTCCGTCTCTGGGAAAGCCCGGATGCCCAGTGCTGTTGTGCCTGTAGATAGGGCGCCAAGGGAAGGGGAAGAGCAGCAAGAGCTTTCAGGGCTGGGCCCTTCCCTGTGGGAGAAGGAGCCGGACGTTTGCCTTTTCGGAAAGAGGCTCTGCCGAAGCCGAGGGCCATGAGATGTTCCGTCTCTGGGAAAGCCGGGATGCCCAGTGCTCTTGTGCCTGTAGATAGGGCGCCAAGGGAAGGGGAAGAGCAGCAAGAGCTTTCAGGGCTGGGCCCTTCCCTGTGGGAGAAGGAGCCG
Organism: Haliaeetus albicilla; assembly: GCF_947461875.1. NCBI lineage: Eukaryota > Metazoa > Chordata > Aves > Accipitriformes > Accipitridae > Haliaeetus > Haliaeetus albicilla. The sequence continues at coordinate 4,685,740 of NC_091511.1, forward strand.
GACGTTTGCCTTTTTGGAAAGAGGCTCTGCCGAGGCCGAGGGCCATGAGATGTTCCGTCTCTGGGAAAGCACGGATCCCCAGTGCTGTTGTCTGTCAAAGCGGAAGTCACGGACACTGCACACAATCAATATGCTTAAAGCAGATGCCAATTTATTGCCCAAATATCTTGGTTTATATAAGTATTTTATTTCCTGCTCATGCCTAAGCCATCTGTTGATTGGTAAACGTGCTGTCTACGCACCTAAAACAATAATTTGATAGGATAAGGCCTTCTGATCACGCGAATGGTTCCCCCCACCTGTATTTTGTCTTGTGTCCTGCTTTCAGTTAACGTAGGCCCAACTTTGTTCAGCATTTTGTGCTTATTTCATCAAACTTTTGTAGCAACAGTTAGCCTTGTTCTACTTTTCGTGCTCGCTTCATCAAATTTGTAGCAACAGTTAATCTTCACCACATCCTTGAGGCCTGCTGCCTGCAGAGGCCTCTGGTTCACGGAATAATCAGTTCCATTGTGCCTGGATTGTTCACTATATGTCCATTGTTTTCTAAATATCCCACAGGGAAGGGGTTACTGGGAGGAGGTACTGGTCCGGCCGACTTGGGAGGATTCGTACCAGCCCATGTGCTCTCTCTAGTTAGTGCACGACAAGAAGAGGGTGGAAGAAGACCTGTGCCAGAGCCTGCCGTACCTGCAAGACACTCAAGCCACCTTGCCAGAGGTGGCCATCAGGTTCATCGGTGGGCTACAGTCCCCAGGGTCCCTCTTCTGCCAGCCTGGCCGCAGTCCCCACCACCGCATAGGCAGCAAGGGCTTGCCGCATGGCACCCAAGGAACCTGAGCAGGTAGAAGCTGCGGGATATCTGCGACGGCGCGTAGGGGCTGGTGGGGCAGAGGACGGGGCCTGGGCAGGGTGCCATGGTCTGGAGGGGACTCCTGGGGGGTCTCTGCAGGCAGTGGTGGGTCACGTCTGCTCTGCTTCCTTCTCTTGCAGCCCTCCTGCCCTTGGCGAAAGACCCTGAACTCTCGGTCAGGACTCTGGCAGCCGAGGCGATCTTCGTCCTGATAAGAGCGATGCCAACATCAGGACGGAGCCAGCAGTCACTGTGCTGCTGGCCCCTGGTGAGCCCTGAAGAAGTGAAATCCTCCTCTGGAAAACAGCTGTATTTTAATAAATTATATTTTTTTTTAATAAAGCTGGAACAACAAGCCCAGTCCCATGCTATCCTTCCCATGGAGAACACCCAGAGCGTGCTGAGCAGACAGTGTCATTCCCAGCTTGTGCTGCTGCCTGCAGGACAGCAGACCGGGACCCAGGGTGTCCTTGCGGCAAAGCCCCAGCTGCTCCGCTAGACCACAGAACCCGGAGAGGAGGAGGAGAGAAGCTTTATCCCAGCCTGCCTCTCCTGAGACATCTCAGGGCACAAAAAGGCACCCGTGCTCTGCCAAGCTGGCAAATTGTCATTTGTCCTGGCATCAAAACCCTCTCTTTTACAGGGGAGGTGGGTTGGTTTGGGCTGGGATAGAGTTAATTTTCTTCACAGTAGCTGGCATGGGGCTATGTTTTGAGCAGGAACAAGGGGTTATACCAGATGTCCCAAGTGGGGACAGCCCAAAACTACATAAGCCAATCAGGGCAGGAACAAAACTGCCTCCAGCCACCTCGAGTGGGAATCTGGCAAAGCTGTGGCTGATAGAAAGCTGACAAACCCTGGAGGCAGGAGAAAAGGCGGGTCACAAGTGGTGTTCCCCAGGGCTCAGTATTGGGGCTGGTTCTGTTTAATATCTTTATCAATGATCTGGATGAGGGCATTGAGTGCACCCTCAGTAAGTTTGCCAACGACACCAAGTTGGGAGGGAGGGCTGATCTGCTCAAGCGTAGGAAGGCTCTACAGAGATATCTGGACAGGCTGGATCGGTGGGCCAAGGCGAATTGTATGAAGTTCAAGAAGGCCAAGTGCCGGGTCCTGCGCTTCGGTCACAACCCCATGCAACACTACAGGCTTGGGGAAGAGTGGCTGGAAAGCTGCCCGGCAGAAAAGGACGTAGGGGTGCTGGTCAACAGCCGGCTGAATATAAGCCAGCAGTGTGCCCAGGTGGCCAAGAAGGCCAATGGCATCCTGCCCTGTATCAGGAATAGTGTGGCCGGCAGGAGCAGAGAGGTGATCATTCCCCTGTACTGGGCACTGGTGAGGCTGCACCTCGAGTCCTGTGTTCAGTTTTGGGCCCCTCGCTATGGGAAAGACCTTGAGTTGCTGGAACGTGTCCAGAGAAGGGCAACTGAGTTGGTGAGGGGCTGTCCTGCGTTCAGCTGGGATAGAGTTAATTTTTACAGGAACCTGGGACGTCAGGGGGGGCACAGGCGGGACAGCTGACCTGAACTAGTCAAGGATCTATTCCATACCATGTGATATCATGCTCAGTATATAAACGGGGAGCAGTCTGGGGGGTGCCTTCAACTTTCGGTGGGGGAAGTGGCGGAGCGTCAGGCTCCAGGTGGTGAGCAGTTGCACTGTGTATCACTCGTTTTGTATATTCTTTTATTAGTACCATTGTTGTTGTAACTTCTCTTTTTGTGTTGTCCCAGTAAACGGCCCTTATCTCAACCCTCGAGGTTGGGGGTTTTGGTTTTTTTCTTTTCTCCCCTCTGATTCTCCTCCCCAGCCCACTGGAGGGGGGGCGGGAGGAGGGAGCAAGCGGCTGCGTGGTCCCTTGTTACCGGCTGGGCTGAAACCACAACAGGGGCCTGGAGCACAAGTCTTCTGAGGAGCAGCTGAGGGAACTGGGGTTGTTTAGTCTGGAGAAAAGGAGGCTGAGGGGAGACCTTATCGCTCTCTACAACTACCCGAAAGGAGGTTGTAGTGAGGTGGGTGCTGGTCTCTTGTATCAAGTAACTAGTGATAGGATGAGAGAAAACAGCCTCAAGTTGTGCCAGGGGAGGTTTAGTTTGGATATTAGAAAAAATTTATTTATTGAAAGGGTTGTCAGTCATTGGAACAGGCTGCCCAGGGAAGTTGTGGTGTCACCATCCCTGGAGGTATTCAAAAAACGTGTAGACAAGGCACTTCAAGACATGGTTTAGTGTGCATGGTTGCCGGTTGGACTCAATGATCTTGAAGGTCTTTTCCAACCTAAATGATTCTATGAAATGTGAAGATGCTAAAAAGCCATGTACAAACGTTTATGTGCTTCCTCAACTCTGTCCTGCAGTGCCTGACATACACACCCCCTCTGGCCAACTATCTGCTTGCTCATGAGCACAGCCAGTCATGTGAGTGCTTTTAGGAACATCTCCTTGTAAATCTGTCAGGCACTTCCCAAGGATTCCAAGAATCTGGAATTTAAGAAAAAAGCAGCCCTTCTTTGCCAAGGCCCCGAGTTGGTCTTCTTTGAACACTCAAGCCTAGAAGGCACTTGTCATATCTAGCCGTGTTCATCTTCAGAAGGGCACCCCTTTCTAGCCCCAGGTCTTGGTCCCTATTCCTGCAGGTTAAACCCTCTTTGCTTATTGCACAGAAATATTCTGTCAGTTTAACATCCCTCTGAAGAAAGTTTTCTCTGCACTAAAATGTCCTGAGCTTGTTGGGATGCCGTCACCTTGGGAGGAGTGGAGACTGTTCTTAGAACTTCAAAATCCCCACTAGGTTTCCCATTGCTTTTAAGGATCCCCTCGCAATTATGGGGACTGTTGATCAATTAGTGGAGAGTGTGCAGAAGGTGGCTTGTCTGCAGATGATGTACGATCGAAAATTGGAGCCTACACAGGAGTCCCCGATGATGATGTTGGTGGATCCCAAGCGAATGACTCCTCTATAAGGGCACTCCCCGATTCTCTGAAGCCAATTGATATACAATTACAAGGAAAGATACAGGTGATGCCCCAGAGCGATTTGCAAATATTTCACTTTTGGTTCTTTCCTGCTTCAAGTTGTTCTTTTAATCCCATCACTTGTCCCAGAAGGGACTGAACAAGGTTTTGGAGGGATTCAATAATTTGAGATTCTGCAGTGAGGTGGCAATCCCTACCCTCTACTGCTGCGGCCAGACTCGCACGAGAACGGCACAGACAACTGCTTTTCCTTTTCCTAAGCATACTCCAGAGTCTTCCTGTAAAGTGAACTGTAAACTGGTCCTGTAAACTGACCCGATCAACAACACTCTGCAGATTATACCAATTTCCCTGAGCCCAGTCTACCCTGGGTACAGAGGGTCGCGCTTTAAGTTTTTCTAAAAAAATCAAACAAAGCTTCTTTCCCCAAAGGGGCAATTTTACTATTGCTCATCTTGTATAAAGTGGGGAAGAGGTCATCTCACGAAGGCAGCACGTGAAGTTTCAAACACGACATAAGCCCGCAACCCTTACATTCCTGAGAGGTCTCACGTATTTGGGAAACAGTACGGCACTCTCATCTTAAGCGATCCTGTCCATGATGCCACTCTAAATGTCCCAGTCCAATGTTGGGGAAGGTTTCGATACAATCCCAAGAGCTAGATTAAGACACAAATGAGGTCAAATGCTGTATACCCAAAACAGCTTTTATTATCAAAAATAGAAAACAGTAGCAGTAGGATAGAATGGAAGAAAAAGGCAGGAATCGAGCAAGCAGTCAGGATAGAGTTGCAAGAATAGTCACCACCATGGATCCAGCGGCGTCCCGTTGGTCCTCGGTCTTCAACTCTTTGGTGATGGGTGCACACCACGGCTTGTCTCCACCGTTTTTTAGAGGGCATAGTCTGATGCACGCACATACGTACTGTTCACACGCTACAGGTTTCATCTACCACACAACCTTCACATGATCAACACCAGAAACCAGTACGTTATCTCAAAGACTACAGTTTCCATGACAATGGTAGTCTCCACATTCCTCCATGCTTTGCCAGCTCCGGCCCAGCTCCTTCCCTGGATGCCTCAGTGGCCTGGCAATCGTCCTTATGGACAGAGGAGTGTCCTGCTTAAACAAGCCATCCCAGAGACAAACGGCTCGAGATAAATAGTTCACAGTTCAGTCTCTCACACAGGGACACCCAAGAGTGGCTGCAACCCAACCACGGACATCCCATGGTGGAGCAGGATGATGCTATAGGGACTGAAGCCCTTGGAGATCCCACCTTGGAGCAGAGATGCCTCATGGGGACTGAAGCCCGTGGAAGACTCATGACGGAGCAGTACACCGCCAGAAGAACTTCAACCAATGCAAACCCATGGTGGAGCACTTTCCCATCCAGGAGCAGCTACAACCCAACTGCGGAGGACCCATGATGGAGCAGGACTACCCAAGAGGAGCTGCAACCCAACCATGGAGGACCAACGGTTGACCAGCAACACCCCAGAAGAAAGGAAGGCCTTGGAGAACCCATAGTGGAGCAGGGACACCCAAGAGTGGCTGCAACCCAACCATGGAGGAACCATGGTGGACCAGGGTTACACCATGGGGACTAAAGCCCATGAAATCCAACCTTGGAGCAGGACACCCAAGAAGAACAGAAGCCCCTGGAGATCCCATGATGGAGCAGGGACACCCTATGGTGACTGAAGCCCATGGAGAACTCATGGTGGAGCAGGACAACCTAGAAGAACCAAAACCCATGGAAGACCCGTGGTGGAGCAAGACACTACATGGAAACTGAAACCTGTGGAGGATCCATGGTGGACTAGCAACACTCCAGCAACACCATAGCCCACGGAGCATCCATGATGGAACAGCAACATCATAAAGCCCATAGTGAACTCATGATGGAGCAGAACCACCCACGATAGCCTCAACCCAGCCATGGAGGACCCATGGTGGACCAGGGACAACCCCCTGGGACCAAAGCCCCTGAAGATCCTATGGTCAACCAGGGCCACCCCATGGGGACCAAAGCCCCCAGAGATGCCACCTTGGAGCAGGACCACCACCCCCCCCACCCCAAGAAAACCAGGGAAGAGACACAATCCTGGGAGGGATCTGACCTTTAATAGGACCTGAGGAAGTACAAACTGGGGGGAGGTCATGCCCCCCCCTCCACCCGCCACCCCCACCATGTCCCCCTCCCCCCTCGGCGTCCATCCATGGCCCGGGGGGGGGGGAGGGGACAGTGTGTCCCCCCCACCCCAGGGGGGTTCGGGGGCCCCCCCGAAATCCAGCACCGAGGGTCCAAGCTGGGGATGAGAAGGAGATCAGCGGGGGAGGGGCCGGGTGGGCACTCAGAGACCCCCCCCAAAATGGGGGCTTGGGGGGGAACAGGGACCCCAACCCCCCCAAAATGGGGGATATGAAGGAGAGATCCCAAAATAATTGGGGTCGGAGTCATCCCTCCCCCCAACCCCCCCAAAATGGGGTTTGGGGGGCTCAGGGACCCCAACCCCCCTCCAAAAAATGGGAGACGGTGGGGTCAATCCAAAATTCCCTCCCTAAATAATTTGGGGAGGGCAGGGCACCCTGTAGCCCCCTCCCCAAATGGGGGTTTGGAGGCTCAAGAACCCCCCAAAATAATTTGAAGGGACAGAGACCACCACAGGACCCCAAAATGGGGGTTTTGGGGGGCTCAGTGATTCTCATCCCCCCCCAAAATGGAGGACATGGTGAGGGGAGAACCCCAAAAGCACCCCCCCAAATAATTTAGCAGGAGATCAAGAAACACCACAGCCCCCCAAAATAGGGAGGGGGGGTTCACGGATCTCCACACCCCCCCCAAAAATAGGGGATGTAATGGGGGGACCCCAAAATAATTTAAGGGAGGCAGCAACTCCTCCCAGACCTCTCAAAATTGAGGGATGGGAGGGCGGTCAGGGACCCCGTGCCAAAATAATTTGAGGGGATCAGAAAAACCTGTGTGCCCACCCCCCCAAAAAAATGAGAGGTTTGGGGGGGGGGGTCTGCAAGGATAGGAGGTTTTCAGGAGCCCCAGTTCATGGGAGGGAGCTCATGGGTGCGGGGGGGGGGGGTCCCCAGGGTGTCCCCCCCTATTTTTGGGGGGTTCCCCCCCCACCCCCCCCACCGTGCCCCTACCTCAGTTGTCGTAGTTGTCCCGGTAGGAAGCAGAGGGGAAGCGCTCGCCGTAACCCCCCTGGTTTCTGGGGGGGGGGGGGGGAGGGGGAGAGGGGGTGTCAGCACCCACTGGTGGCCCCCCCCAGCACCCGTGGGACCCCCCCCCCGCAAGTTCCTCAGAACCACCCAAAAACCATCAGTTCCCCCTCAACACCCAGGACCCCCCCCTCCCCCAACACCCATGAGTTCCCCCCCAGCACCCACAAGCCCCCCTGCCTCCCAAGCACCCATGCCCCCCCCCAGCACCCACAAGCCCACCTCCCCAGCACCCATAGGGCCCCCTCAAGCACCCAAAAGACACCCCCTCCCCCCCAAGCACCCACAGCCCCTCCTCCAGCATACACAGGCCCCCCCCCCAGCACCCACCCATGCCCCCCCCCCACCCCCAGCACCCATGGGTGCCCCCCCTCCTCCTCACCGGCCACCATAGTCACGGGAGCCCCCATAGCCCCCCCCGCTGCGTCCCTCGTAGCGGCCCCCATAGCCCCGATCACCTCCTCCTGGGCGAGAGGACGACCCCAAAATTTAAGGGGATGGGGGGGCATTGAGACCTCCCCCAACCCCCCCCAAACCTCCCAGTCCCACGTGGGACCCCCAAAACTCCCCCAGGCCCCACCCCCCCCAGTGCCCTCCCCAACCCATCTGACACTCCGCTGCCCCCCCAACCCCCCTAAGAGCCCCCCCAAAAGGCCCCACACCCCAAATTAACCCTTCCTGGCTCCCCCCAAAACCCCCAGGCCCCCCACAAATCCCGTTCTTGCCCCCCCAAAGACCCCCAAGTGCCCCAAAAAGCCCCCCCCAAACTTCCTGTGCTCCCCCAAAACTCCTTCTTACCCCTCTAAAGAACCCCAGCGCCCCCCAAACCCCCAACTCTCCTAACTGCTCCCCCTAAAAGCCCCTCTATACCCCCCTAAGTCACCCCAAAGCCCCCCCCAAACCCCCTAAGGATCCCCCCAAAACCCCCCAAGCACCCAATTACTCCCCCACCCCCCCAGACCCCTCAGGGCCCCCCAAATCCCTTTCACCCCCCCCAAATCCTCCCAAGCTCCCCAAAACCCCCTCAGAGCCCCCCCAAACACTCTAACTGCCCCCCCAACCACTCAATAGCACCCCCAAAGACCCCCCACCCCCCCCCAAACTCCACCAGGACCCCCCACCCACCCCAAGCACCCCAAATTCCACCACCCAATACCTCGAGCGTAGCCCCGGCCCCGGGCCCGGCCCCCCCCGTAGCCCCCCCGGGCGCCGCGGGGGGATTTTCCGGCATGATCCACCCGGATCTGTCGCCCATCCAGGGACTGCGGGGGGGGAGGATGACACACACAACGTTGGGGTCACCCTCATCCCCCCTAATACCAGGCTCAGGGCCCCCCAACCCCTCCAAATACCCCCCAAGTACCCCAGACCCCCATTTGGGACCCCCAAGTGCCCCCCAGTACCCCTGCGACCCCCCCAGACCCCCTTAGGGACCCTCTAAACCCACATAGGCTCCCCAAATGCCCCCCAACCCTGTTAGAGACCCCCAAGACCTTCTTAGGGACCCCCAAGTGCACACCAGGCCTCTTTATGGGTGTCCCACACCCACTTAGAACACCCAAGTGACCCCCAAACCCCCTTAGGGACCCCCAAGAGTCCCCCAAACCCCTTTAGGGACCCTCCAGACCCTGTTAGGGCCAACCCAGGCCCCCTTACAGCCCCCTCAAGTGCCCCCAGATCCCATGAGGGATCCCCAAGTGACCCCCAAACCCCCTTAGGGACCCCCCTAGACCCCCTTAGGGACCCCCAAGAGTCCCCCAAACCCCTTTAGGGACCCTCCAGACCCTGTTAGGGCCAACCCAGGCCCCCTTACGGCCCCCTCAAATACCCCCAGATCCCATGAGGGACCCCCAAGTTCCCCCCAGACCCCTTTCTGGGTGTCCTACATCCACTTAGGGACCCCCCCAGACCCCCCTCAGGGAACCCCACGAATTCCCCAAAATCCCTTTTGGAAGGCCCCCCCCAAGCCCCCCACCCACCTCGCCGTTCATGGCCCTCATGGCGTCGCTGGCGTGTTCGGGGTTGGCGAAGGTGACGAAGCCGAAGCCGCGGGACCGTTGGGTCTCCCGGTCCTTCACCACCACCACTGCGGGCATCAGGGTGCGTTGGGACCCCCACCCAGGGGTGGCAACTCCCCCCCCCCAAAGTGCAGTCTCAGAGAAAAAAGGAACACACCCCCCCCCCCAAAAAAAAAAACTTCTCATAAATTGAAATCCAAAATTGGGGTCCCAAGGGAACATGGGAAACCCCTACCACCACCACCCAGGGCTGCCCCCACCCCTATGGGGTCCCAGAGAAGATGGAGACCCCCACCCATGGGTATCACCCCACTAAAATGGGGTCCTAGGGAGTTTTGGGGGGGTCCCCGGAGGGGTTGGGGGTCCCTGGGGAGATTTGGGGAGGTCCCAGGGGGGTTGGGGACCCCCCCCAAGGGGGATTACTGGGGATCCCTTGGGGGATTTGGGGGTTCCAAGAGCTTTTGGGGGGGTTCTGAGGTTTTGGGGGTCCCTAGAGTTTTGGGAGGCGTCCCCAAGGTTTGGGGGGGGGGAGAGGGGTCAGTTGGGGGGTGCCTCACCCTCGGCGATGGGCCCGAAGGAGCTGAAGTGCTGCTCCAGCCCCTGCTCATCCGTGTCAAAGTTGAGCCCCCCCACGAAGAGCTTCCCCTCCTCTGCCGCCATGCCTGGGTGGGGCACATGTGTGATGTCACCAGGTGCAGCCCCACCCCCCCAGATGATGTCAGAACCCGGGGCGGGGGAATCCCCTTTACATGCCAGGGAGATTCTGACATTGCAGATCTGTTGAGACCCCTCCCCCCCCAGCCTCGGTGGGCTCCCCTGTGATGTCATAACCCCGCCCTCACCCTGTGCAGGTCCTCCATGATGTCACAACCCTAGCAAGGGAACCCCAAGGCTCCTATATGATGTCACAACACTGGTGGGGGAACCCCAAGGGTCCTCTATGATGTCACAACTGTGCTAGCACAACCCCAAGGGTCCTCTACGATGTCACAAATCCGGTGGGGAAGCCCAGGGCTGCCTTATGTCATCACAGCTCTGGTGAGGACACCACCTGGGTCGTCTGTGACATCATAATGCTCACAGACAACCCCCCTCCACAGGGCTCCCCGATGACATCGCAACCCAGCAGGACACACCCTGTCCTACATGGGTATTGTGTGATGTCACTACCCTGGTGGGGACACCTCACCACCCCCCCATGACTCCTCAGTGATGTCACAGCCCCACAGAGCTCCCCATATTCTCACTGTCCCGCCACAGATCCCCCACCCCAGTGATGTCAGAACCCCACAGGAAACCACCCCTGCCCTAGAGGATCCGCTATGACGTCACTACGCTAACTGGAACTCCCTGATGTCACAACAGTGGTGGGGCCCACCACCACGTATCCCCCTCAGTGACATCACAACTCCAGAAGGAACCCCCGCCCTAGAAGATTCCCTATGACACCACTGCCCTTCTGTGACATCACAAGTGAGATGGGGGGAACGCCCCCACATGTCCCCCCCAGTGACATCATAACTCCACAGGGAACCCCGATCCTACGGGGATCCCCATTGGGTCCCCCCTGACGTCACAACCGCGGCGCCCCGCCTCCAGTGACATCACAATCACGCGAGGAAATCCCCCATCCTAGAGGCTTCCCCGTGACGTCACCACCCCGCCGGGGACCCTCCACGTGGGACACTCCCCCCCCCCCGGACGTCACAACCTCGATTGGGGGACCCCACCCCCTCCCCCGGGCTCCCCCATGACGTCATCCCACGTGGACCCTCCCCGGCCACGTGCACCACCCACCCGGAAGCGCCCCCCACTTCCGCCTTTCCCCGCGCTCCGCGCAGGCGCCGACCCTCTCCCCGCCCCCTCCCCCCACCCCGCGCATGCGCCGCCGCCCGCGGACCCGCCCCGCCCCCGCCACGCGCCCGGGGGGGGAAGGGGGGGAGGGGAAGGGAGCGAAAGACCCGGCGTCGGGGCATGTGTAGTGCGGCCCCGCCACTATCGCGACAGAGAGGCGGGCGGGGGGGGGAGAATCGCGACAGGAGGCGGCGGCGGCGGCGACTCACCCCTCACCCGCGCGGCGCCCAACGGCCCCAGACTGAGGCCGCGCCCGGCTCCGCCCCGCCCTTATCTACCGGCCACGCCCCCTCCCCTCGCTACCCGGCATGCCATTGGCTGGGCCCGCGGGATACCCGCCCCGCCCCCTTTTCCGCGCGCTCGCGGGAGAGACCATTGTGGGGCCCGGAGGGGGGGAGACACGTGGTACAGCCCCCCGCAGCGCCTATGGGGGGCGGGGTTTAACCGGACCCCCGCGTCCCTTTAAGGGGGAGGGAGGGGCGGGGTCACACAGGGGTCACGTGGACGCCGGCCGCCCCGGGAGTTTTTTTGGGTTTTTTTAATGGTCTGTGCCCCGTACAGCCGAGAAACGCCGCGGCCCCGCCCCTTCCCTTCCCCCCCTCCCCCCATGACGTATCTTCCCCGGGGGGAGGGGGGGGACACCTATAGGCTCCATATGACACCCCACCCCACCCCCTCCCCCCCCCTCCGGGGCACTATAGGGGCTCCCATACGGGGTCTCCGCCCCCCCAGGGGCTATAGGCCCCCCCAGCCCCCTACAGAGCCCCTATAGACCCGCCCCTCCCCCCAGGAGAACCCCTCCGGACAGCATAGGGGCTATATGTCCCGCCCCCACCCCTCCCATCCATATGCCCCCCTCACGAGCACGCTCAGCCCCTATACAGTCCATAGGGCCCCTCACGGGGGGAGAGGTGGGCACACCCACTCAGGCCCCGCCCCCAGGCACTATAGAGGCTCTATGCCCCCCCACCACCAACATGGGCTCTATAGGGGGCGGGGCCGAGCCCACCAGCGTCTCATGCTGCATATAAAAAAAACCAAATTACCCCGCCCATCCCCATATATACATATATACACGCACGGTACATATAGGGAGCCGGGGGAGGGGGGCAAAGGGGGCCAATCCTGAGCGATGCTGGACGTGCCGGGGAGGTGGGGGGAGGGGGCAGAGTGAGGTGCAAGTAAACTAGAAGTGTGAGTAAACTCGGAGTAAAGTTGTAGTAACCCCGGAGTAAAGCGGGAGTAACCCGGGAGTGACACGTGGCCTCAGTGTAAAGTGTCTGTAAGCCCAGAGAAGTGCGTGGCCTCGGGTTGACAGGTGAGTAACCCCATAGTAAGCTGTGAGTAACCCCCGGGGGGGGTGCCCTCTGGGTAAAGTGTCTGCAACCGCAGAGTAGTATGCTGGCTCAGGGTGAAGTATGGGCAACCCCAGAGTAAGGTGTGAGTAAGCCTGGGGTGAAGTGTGGCCTCAGTGTAAAGTGTTTGTAACCATAAACCACCCATAGTGTGTAGCCTCAGGGTGAAGTGTCAGTAACCCTGCAGTAAAGTGTGAGTAAACCTGGAATGAACTGTGAGTAAATCCAGAGTGAAGTGTGAGTAAACCCAGAGCAACCCTGGAGTGAAGTGTGACCTTGGTGCAAAGTGTGTGTTACCCCAAAATAGTGTGTAGCCTCAGGGTGAAGTGTCAGTAACCCTGGAGTAACTTGTGAGTAGCCTCGTGGTGGGGGATTGGGTAGCCCTGGAGTAAGAAGTGGTGGCTGGGTGTGCTTGGAGTAAGGGGTAAGTAACTTCAGACCAACGGTTGACCTCAGAGTAATGACTGTATGGCCACAGGGTATGTAGTAACCCTGGAGTAAGGGCTGAGCAACACTGCAGGAAGGAGTACTCCCCCCACCCCCCCACCCCAGCATACTGAGTAACTTTTACAACCTCAGTGCAAGTTTTGACCTGTAGTAGTGGCTGAGTAACTTCAATGTAACAAACCTCAAGCTACTTCAAGATATCTGACAAGAGCAAGGGCTGAGTAACAGCTGTGAACCCCAGAAGATGGGCTGAGCATGCCCTGGAAGTGAAGTAAGCTCAGAGTAAAGGGTAAGTAATACCACAACGAGCAGCCAAGGGGGTGTATCTGTTGGGTATCCTCAGAGAAAGGGCTTGGAAGAGCAGGGAGAGCAGGAAACACTGGAGCTGAGGCCGAGTAACCTCTGAGTAAAGAGACGGCACGGGTCAACTGAGTAACCTCGGAGTAAGTAGCACGGGGAGGTGAAAGAGGGAGGGGCTGAGGAGGGTCATGGGTCTGAATAAGCAGGAGAGGGGCTTTGTATCAACCGAGTAAAGGCTGAGTACCAAAGGCGGCGCCACTGTGTAACCCCAAAAGCCGCCACACGGGGGGTTAAACAGGGCTGGCTCACTAAGGCCTTAGTAACCTCTGAGTAAGTGTTGAGTAAGTATTGAGTAAGGCCAAAGTCCCTTCTGAGGACCCAACACACAAGGCCAGTTACAAGTGTGGAGCAAGTCAGCATTAAGATGCAAGTAACCTGTTACTAAGGGCTGAGTAACCTCTGTGTAAAATGGGGGGCAGACCAAGATTTGTGTAACGCTGGAGTAGGGCTTTGAGGAAGACGTAACCTGGGACTAAAGCGATAAATAGGGAGAGCCAAGTAGCAGAAAGCAGTGAGTAAGGGCTGAGTAGCTGCACCAAGGAGCCGGGCAGCAATGGAGGAGCAAGCAGATAACTTCCGAGGAAGGGCTGAGTAATGCTGCCGTAAAGAGCAAAGGCAAAGGAAAGGGGTGGAAAAGGAACCACATGGAGTAACCCTGGAATAAGCTGTGAGTAGCAATAACATACCAAACAACCCCGAAGTAAGAGCTGAGTAAGCCCAGAGTAAAGACCTCTTTGAGCAAGCCTGGAGTAAGTTCTGGCTAGAAGTACCGCATGACCTTGGAGTAAAAGTGGAGTAAGCCCAGAGTAAGGATCCCCACACCATGAGTAACTCTGGAGTAACTTCTGACCAAAACTAAAGTATCAATTAACCTTACAGTAAGAGCTGAGTAAGCTCAGCATAAGGAACCCCATCAGTAACCCTAGAGTAAGTTCTAAGTACCAGTAAAGTACCAACTAACCTCAGTTTAAGGGCTGAGTAAGTTCAGGGTAAGGACCCCATGAGTAACCTTGGAGTAAGTTCTGGCTAGGAATGAAGAACTGGAGAACCTCAAAGTAAGAGCTGAGTAAACTCAGAGTAAGGACTTCCACGAGCAACCCGGGATTAGGGGGACGAAGTGCAGCCCCCTCGGGCTGAGTAGTGTCTGAGTAACCAAGGAGTAGGAGCTGAGTAACACTGGAGTAGCGAGCGAGTAGGGGCTGAGCAGCCGTGAAGTAAGGCTGGAGTAGGGCAGGAGCAGCTGCAGAGCTGGGTCTGAGCTGCCTTGGAGTAAAGGGGGAGTTGGGCCTGAGTAACCCGGGAGTAACCCTGGAATAAAGTGGGAGTAACCTTGGGGGAAGCTCCCCCAACCCTGGGGGGCACCCCCACAACCCGGGGCAGGGGAGCACCTCCAGAAAGCGAAGAAACCCCGAATAAGGCCCGAGTAATCCTGGAGTAAAGTGTGAGTAACCTCCGAGTAAGCTCCAAAGGGCATCGCCACTTCCCCCAACCCCCAAAACCACCCCCCAGGTGGCCCCGCCCCCCCACTAAGCCCCACCCCTGTGGGGGAAAGGGCAGATATAAACTCTTATTTATAATATTGCCTTGAAAAAATAAAACTCGAAGTAAATTGGGGGGGGGACCCTCAAAATCGAGGGAAGTCCCCCCAAAAAATAGGGGGGTGCCCCCCCACAGTGGGGGGGGGTGTCCCACATGACCCCACCCCCCCCAAAATCCAGCAGTGGCTCTTTGGGGGGGGCTTTTGGGAGGGGGGGGGCTGTAGTTAAAGTTCAGGGGTGCCCCCCCCCAGTTTGGGGGGGCTCTGCCCCCCCAATTTTAAAGTGTCCTCCCCCAGTTTTGGGGCAACCCCACACACACACACACTTTTGGGGTGTCCCAGGTGGGGGGGGGGTCGCAGCAGCAGTCCATGGGCTGTGGGGAGAGGAAAGGGTTAAGGGGGGGCCCCCCAAAATGGATGACACCCCCCCCAAATTTAACCCCCCCATTTTTTGGGGTGTCCATTTTAGGGACCCCCTCGTTTTTTAGGAGTCCTCCATTTTGGGGAGCTCCCCTATTTTTGGGGGGGGGGGGCTCTTCTATGGGCTGGGTAACAATTTTGGGGGGGGCTCCCAGATTTGGGGGGCACCCCAAACTGGGGGGGTGAGCCTCCACATTTTGGGGGGGTCTGGTCCCCCCATTTAATTGGGGGGTCCCCATTTGGGGGGCAGTCCCCATTTTCGGGGTGCTCCCTATTTTGGAAGGGATCCCCCCCCTTTTAAAGAGACTGCGCCCATTTTTGGGGGGGGGGCATCTCCGGGGGTGTCCACAAAATTTTGGGGTTCCCCCATTTTGAGGGGGAGAGGTTCATTTTTGGGGGGGGTGTTCCCCTTATTTAAGGGATATTCTCTCTTTTTGGGGGGCTGCTCCTCAATTTTGGGAGGGGGGAGGATGGGGGGGATCCCATGGGGGGAGCATCCCCATTTTTGGGGGGGTTATCCCAATTTGGGGGGATTACTCCAATTTTGGGCGGGAAGGGGGTGGGCCCTACCTGCCCAGCGTCAGAATTCGGTGTCGAGCACCCGAAAGGCGGAGGAACCTGGGGAGAAAAAGGGGGGGGTCGGGGGGGACACCCCAAAAATTGGGGGGGCCAAGGGGTCCCCACCAATATGGGGGGGGGACACACCCTGGTTTTAGGGGGAGGGATCCCCAGACTAGGGAAGATCCTAGATTTGGGGGGGTTGTGCAGATTTGGGGGGGGCTCCTAGATTTTGGGGGTCCCCAGATTTGGGGGGGAGTGCGGGTTTTGGGGGGGCCCCTGGGTTTTGAAGGGGGGGGTGTCTGGATGTGGGGGGGGTCCTGGGTTTTAGAGGGGTAGCCCAGATTCTGGGGGGGGGTCCCCAGGTTTCAGGAGGAGTCCCCCATATTTTGGAGGGGGGGAGGTCTAGATTCAGGGGGGGGTCCTCAGATTTTGGGGGGGGGTCCCCAGCTTTGGGGGGGTTCCCCACATTGTGGAAAGAGGGGGGTGTCTGGATTTGGGGGGGGTACCTAGATTTTGGGTGCTGTCCCTGGGTTTTGGGGAGGGGGCCTCGAGTTTTGGGGGTCCTCCAGATTTTGGAAGGGGGGGGTCTGGATTTTGGGGGGATCCCCAGATTTTGGAAGGGGGGTTTCTGGATTTTGGGGGGGGTCCCCGAGTTTTGGGGGTCCCCCAGATTTTGGAAGGGCGGGGTCTGGATTTTGGGGGGGTCCCCGAGTTTTGGGGGGGTCCCCAGGTTTTGGGGGGGGATCTGGACCTGGGAGGGGGTCCCCAGATTTGGGGGGAGGGTCCCCGGGTTTGGGGGTACTGACCGGGGGAGGGCAGGGAGGCTGAGCGCAGCCCCGGCTCCTTCTGCAGCTGGATCTCCTTCAGCGCAAAGATGGAGGTGGCTGGGGGGCGTGGCCTCGCGTCAAAGGGGGCGTGCTCACATCGAAGGGGTGTGGCCCTGCCCCAAGCCCCTCCCCACCGGAGAAAGCCACGCCCCACATCTTTGCATAGGTCTTCCCATGCCCAAGCAGAACCCCTCAATGGCCAATAAAGCCCCGCCCCTCCCGGGGCCCCGCCCACCTGTAGCTAAGCCTCGCCCCCTAAAGCACCTCCCACTGCCAGCCTGCCCCACCAATGGGTTCCTCCCCGCCCTGTGAAGCCCCGCCCCTTCCAGACTCTGCCCCAGAACCCATGTCCCTGACAAAGCCCCGCCCTGCCCTGCCCACCACTGTAGCTCCACCCCCTCCAAACCCTCACCCACGAAGCCCCACCCCTCCAAGAACCCCTACCCAAAGCCCCACCCACTTCAAACCCCGCCCACTCTAAACCACGCCTCCTTGAAAGCATACACACCCCAGCTCCGCCCACACCCCCACTGCAACACCACCACCCCCCCCCGTCAAGGCTCTGCCTGCTTGATGCCCCACCCCATAAGCCCCGCCCCTTCTCCCCAGGCCCCGCCACCTTCTCCCCAGGCCCCGCCCACTCACTGTCCGGCAGGGTGGTGACACGGGGCCCCAGGCAGGCGAAGAAGGGGTGGGCCATCGCCTCTGCCGCTGGCAGCCGCCGCCGCCCCTCGAACTGCCCCGCCCACCCCGTCAGGACATGCCCACAAGGGGTGGGGACACGCCCCCTCCCCTTGTGGGCGTGGCCCCGCCAATCCCCGCCCCCCCCATCACGTGGCATTCCCCTCCCAATGCGGGCAGGGTGTGTTGCCCCCCCCCCCCCCCCAGCAGGGTTTAAGCCCCGCCCATATGGGAGCGGCTTATGCCCCGCCCATGGGGGAATGGGATTGGGAAGCCACGCCCCCCCGGGAAAGCAGGGCGTGGCCACAGTGAGCATCCACCGTTTGGGGGTGGGGTGGGGGGAGCGAGGGGGTGGAGCTTGGGGTGAGGGGGTGGGGCCATGGAGGGTGGGGTGGGGGCACGTGGCAGGGGCGGGGCTAGCAGCGGCTCCGCCCATCCTCACCTGCAGCAGTTGGCCCAGCAGGTCGGCGCCGTCATGGTCCAGCCTGGTGGGGGGGGGGGGGGGGGTCAGGTACCCCCCCAACCCCCGCTATGGGGCAGAGCTGCCCCCCTATGGGACAAACACCCCCCTATGGGGCAACTCCCCCCACCCGCTATGGGGCAAACCCTCCCACCCTCCCACTATGGGGCAGCCCCCCCTCGCCATGGGGCAGCCCCCCCCCCCCCATTGGGCAAACCCTCTCCGCTATGGGTCACCCCCCCGCTATGGGTCACCCCCCCCACTATGGGTCACCCTCCCCCCGCTATGGGGCAGCCCCCCATCCGTGGGGCAGACCGTGGGGCGTGGTGCAGCAGCCCCTCGGGGGGGTACGGGGGGTACTTGTGGGCCCGGAATTCAGCATTGGCCCCGATCCCCGGCCACGTCTCCTCTGTTGGGGTCCCTGGAGGGGGGGCACAGGGGAGCGGGTCATGGCGGGGGGACACCCCAAATCCCCCCCTGTGACCCCCAAGTCCCACCGGAGCCCCCCAAGTGACCCCCGACCCCCCAGTGACTCCAGCCTCCCCCCCAGCCCCCCCCATCTTGGACCCCCCCCAATCCCAAGGCATCCCCACCCAAGTCCAGGGACCCCCCAAAATTGCCCCCAAACCCCCCAAATCCCCTTTACTCCAAAACCCCTTAATTTGCCCCCAAATGCCTTTATTTGCCCCAAATCCCCTTTACTCACCCCCCAAAACCCCCAAACCCCTTTTATTCACCCCCAAAACCCCTTTATTTCACCCCAAGGCCCCCTAAATTTGCCCCAACCCTCCAAATTTCCCCAAAATTCACCCCAATTTCTCCCAAACTTCCAAAATTTCCCCAAAAATTTGCCCAAAATCCCCCAAAATTTGCCCCAAACTACTTAATTTACCCCAAATCCCCTAGATTTCCCCCAAACCACCCAAATTTGCCCCAAATTTGCCCAAAACACTTTTAATTTACCCTAAATTCCCCAGTTTTCCCCAATTTCCCCCAAAACAGCCCAAATTTACCCCAAACCCCCAGCATTTCACCAACTCCCCAGATTTGTCCCAAACCCCTTAATTTACCCAAAACCGCCTCAGTTTCCCCCAAACCCCCTGAATTTCCCCCAAATTTCCCCCAAAACCTTTAACGTACCCAAACCCCTATTTATTTCCCCCAAAACCCCTTTATTTCCCCCAAATTGGCCCCCAAAAAACTTTAATATATCCCAAATGCCCCAGAGTTTCCTCCAAATCCCCCAAATTTCTCCCAACCCCCCCAAACTTGCCCAAATCCCTTAATATACCCAAACCCCCAAATTTCCCCCCAAATTTGCCCCAAACGCTCTGAATTTCCTCCAAACTACCCCAAATCCCCCGGAATTTCTCCCAAATCCCCCAAATTTTCCCCAAACCCCTTAATTTACCCCCAAACCCCTTAATTTACCCTAAAAATCCTTAACTCACCCCCAAACCCCCAAATTTCCCCCTAAATTTGCCCAAAATCCCCCAAATTTGCCAATCCCTTAATACGCCCAAAACCCACTGAATTTCCCCCAAAACCCCGAATTTCCCCACAACACGCAAATTTCCCCCTCAATTTGCCCCCAACCCCCCAAATTTCCCCCAACCCCCCAAATTTCCCCCAAATTGCCAGGTTTTGCCCTGTACCAAGGAGGCGGAAGATGAAGTGCAACTGCTCCTCCACGGTGGAGCCAGGGAAGAGCGGCCGCCCCGTCACCATCTCTGAGAAGATGCAGCCCACGCCCCTGCGACACCCGTGCCAGGCCCTCGTGCGAGGCTCCCCCGCCT